>NC_087203.1:1236528-1356528 GCF_015104395.2 Macrobrachium nipponense
TATTCATAACTTCCGGGTGGTACCTATATAACGTAAAAAGGGGGTGATACAGCACTTTTGCGCTGTAGTGGGTATTACAATCGTATGGTAAATATGTAACTCTTCAATCATGACAGCTCCTTTAAACAGATCTTACGAAGAAAGAGCGTAGATTTATTATGGGTCTAAAAAAGCATCAACGGCTTCGATATCTTAAAGCGGAATAATGCAGCTTACCTAACTTAAAAATCCTGATTTAAATAAGAATTTTTTTTTTTATTGCAACAGACGCCTCAGACCAAGGGGTAAGAGGGTATTACTTCAGTAATATGATAAACAGTTCTTCCCTATAGCTATTCACGTAAACTAAAGCCCTCTGAAAGTAAATATGCAGTAATAGCAAGGAAGGGCTAGGTATCTTTAACACTAGTACATTTTAAGTTCATAATCTATGGCTATCCTGATAAAGTCCTTACTGAACATGAGTCCTTTACGAGTTTTTCAAAGGCTTTAATCACAGTCCAAAAGGAACTCGGTGACAAATGATCATTCAGGTTATTGGGAGCCCAAGATAAGATATACCTGGGAAAAGCAAATATCATAGCTGACGCATTATCCCGCAATCCCGCACATACAGCAAAGAAAAAGAACCATTAATTGGACTAAATGATATAGAAACATCCGTGCCTATTGTTAAAACCGTATCTAAACAAGAAATCCCTTAACCCAAGAGATCGGCGAGCATTGAATATCTGGGTCGGTAGCGCAGAACTGTTACAAACTGAACAAAGCAAGAGTCAACAGACATAACCAAAACATAAACATTTCGAACGGAAAACAGAGTCAGCAGCAATAACTCAAACAATAAACATTTCGAAACGGAAACAGTGTCAGTGGCTAAGCAAAAACAATAAACACTTTTGAGCAGAAACCCTAAAGCAAAAGTACATTTAAAGTATGTGTATCAGAATAATAATCAAATGTAATATATAGTAGGTCTTGTGACGAGGAAAACCCGAAGAACACAGCAGATGACTAACGACCAGGTAGTAATAATAATCTCTTTCATACCAATCGTCATAAACTGGTTGCATTCCGTCTCCATCCAGGATTCATAGTATGTCACAGAAAGCCAAATCACTATTTTACTGGCCTACAATGCTTACAGATATAAAAAAGCACATAACTAATTGTAACATGTGTCATGAAACAAGGGATACACTAAGACACCTGTCAGTTTAGGAGCCTATCCTGTGCCAAATCAATCTTGAAAGAATATACGTAGAATTATTAACAGAATTACGAGTCTGACAGAGGGAATAAACACTTCTTAGTGTTAATAGTTCCTTGACACGTTATATAGAATTAATAGCACTAAAAACAAACACCGCAATTGAGTGCGTTACGAATATTTATGAGTGCTAAATCAGTAAACATGGAATTCAACACATGATAATCTGACTCGGGTGGTGTAAATCAATAATAATCTCCTTAACACGTTGTGTGAATTCCTATCCATTAAGAAAACCAATAATATTTTATCACCCAGAGTCAATCGTTTGGTAGAATAACGGATAATTAAATAGGAAGTGTCAATGTCTTACGAGTTACAACTCGTGATATTGGATCCGACCGGCTTATAGCGGTTCTCGCGGTTTTAAATACCTTTATCATTTTATATCTTGTATCTATAGAATTGATGCCGCAAGTAGCCTTATACGGTACGCCGCTAGAACACTTTTTCCACATATTCAAGCCAACCATTAATTTATCAATATATATAAAAAAAATATATAAATAAGTAAATATAAAAAAATAAAATAAATATGGTTACAAGTGGAGTCAATATAATACACTCCGTAAGAAGTCGGAAGGGTTACAAATTATAATAAAAAAAGGAATCACGATAAAATCAATAAGCAAAACGTAACCCAAGGTTAATTAAATATCTAAATATATATGCGTAAAGATTTGAACTCTAACTTAACGATTTAGTAATGACAAATAAGCTAAAAGTTCAAACACATATCCAAAAAAACCTACTGACATATTGTCTGTCCCCCGGTAATTTATTTTGTCGTCAGTCAATGAAAAAAAAAAAAAAAAAAAAAAAAAATAAAATAAATAAAAATAATAATAAATAATAAATAAATAAACAAAAATAAAATAAAAGAGATTTTAAAGTCAGGAAGTCTAGAGTGAAAATGTTATCTATGAAATAATCCTATATGAATCTTATACAGGCCAATATATATATAGAATTTGTATGGAAACCTTTTTCATATATATTGTTCAATTTTGGTACTGTTGTTTTTTTTTTTTTTTCAGACATTCTTCTCATGCGGATGGAGAATTAAAACACTAAAATATCATTTGAAAATACTAAAGTCGTATCTCTTACAGCAAGTAACGTAACTCTTAGCTGGCTGAGAGCAATCTCCTGCCAAGTGACGACGTCATCATTGCCGTATCAGCATTTGTTCCTTTTAACCTCAATAATCTGCTTACACAGGCTTCATCTGTGTGTCGTCTCTGCTTGCAAAAGCAGATTGACTGGAGAAAGGAATGCTTAAGCCCGAACTTCTCATGGGCAAGGCAGACATTAGTACAGGTGTCTTATCGGTATGCGCAATGCAACTTGCAATCATTTAAAATTAATAAACAAAATAAGGAAATAGAATTTCTATAACTCAAAATGAAATTATTTTTTCTGAACCTCATAGACATTTAGAAGTATCACGATATGGATATGGATTATTACTTGCAACATTAGCTTATTACAATTCAAGTAAAAACAATTCATGGGTATATGTCACATTTTCTTGAAAAAACCCAAAGTTTATTTAGAAATTAGTTACATAGTGGGTTTTTTTTCGTTGCATCTCCTACCTATTAATAACGTTTTAAAAAATTAACCTCAGAGGATGCGCGCGAGAAAATTGAATATGAAACTTTTTGTTAGGGCACATAGAATCATGATTAATATTCTCTTTGACTCTTATGTTGCCTGGCAATCTTACAAAATAGCTCCGTTTTCCACTTCTTTGTCTATTAACTTACTACAGTAATATCGAATTTTCTTTGAGATTCGTAATGATATCTATTTATTTTTATAATTTCTGATATTTTTACAAGTCATCATAGACCTGGGATAGGTTCACTCATTGTAATGCCATGGATAAAAAAGTTTGTACAGCGGACTCTTTGAATTCCAAAATATCAGCGAATTCATGTGGGCTAAGTCTGTCTAAATAGCTCTCTTCCCCTGTATTTGGATGTCGTCTGAATTTACTTTGCCCTTGTGACAAGTATAATTTCACTTGCAGGCTGATTAATGGAACCTGGTTACAGTATCCTGCAGTACGAGAGTTTCACATCGCAACTTCAAAAAAATCGTTCGTCCGCAGCGGACGACTACAGTCAAGTAACAACCGCCTACAATGTGAAAGGAATTTCATGGACTTCTTCGACCGACACCGTATCTCGTCGTTAATCTCGTTTTAATGCGGAACGCTACCGGCGGCTGTCGAATCGACTACAATAAGGGACATACTTCCGACAATTACGACCCGAAGGATATTCAACTCTACTTTGCTGGCGAGGACTCGTGCTGGGGATGTTTTTTTTTATTCATCGCGAACGTAATCGTGTAGCTTAGGATGCAGAGAATAAGTATGAGCGCAATATAGAATGTTGGACCCTGCCCAGGCAAATTTTCCCCCTTGTTTTAACCATTGAAAAAGGCCCGGTTTCATTGGCTATAGGTGGTTGTCTGGAACTGTGTAATGGACGAAAAGTTGTTCGAAAGCTAGTTAAAAGTGAAGTAGTATAACCTCGGTCGGTCATGTATCCTATATATATAAAGTATCATGATCCATATATATAAAGTATCATGTATCCTATATCTATAAATGATCATAAATAACAGAATCGAAATATATTTTTTGCGTGTACGCAATAGGAATCTCTTATATAAATGATCATAAATAACAGAATCTAAATATATCTTTGCGTGTACGCAGTAGGAATCTATTTGAAGTGCACATATATTAATCATAATTATATGAATCCATACATATGTATAAACAAATCAGGTAGCCTATAATCAATTCTGTTACCTTATATCTTACCATTATCTGCAGTTATTTATGAGTTAGTATATGAATTAATGAATCAGATATATAACATTTTAGCATAAAAATCAACGAATCAATCAGCATAAACATTAATAATTTTATCAATTCATATATGAACTTTTTTATCAGTTAAAATATGATTTTTATCATGTTAATCTTCATTCTATGCAATTATCAGAGTACATTAGTATTTTCTGTAGCATATGTATCTTAATGAGATGAAGTGAAAAACTGTATCATTATATATATCATGTGATATTATTATTACCAATATCATTGTTTTATATTTTATTACTTGAATCAATTCATGTAACACCATTAATTTTTATTTACTTATATATATATATATTCACATAGTGTCTGTATCACACTCCTATAAGTCAAATGCAAGTCAAGTTGAGTAATATTCAGTGGTTGGTTTTGGTAGCTGACGAGCTGAATGTAAGTGTTTACATAATAAAAAATATGGAATGTTAGTCCATATATATAAAAGTCTAAAACTAAAGAGGTCAAACCAGATTGCTTGCAGGAATGTGATCAGACTAGAGACGCTAAAGATGACGTATACAATAAGTATGTAGGCTAAGTTGACATGCCGTCACCTGTAGTCATTCAATTGTTTATAAACATTAGTCCAAGCTCCCTGCTTGAGACAACTACCGCCTACGTGATCTGTAGCGTGTCTCATTTGATTGTGTGTGTTCGTATGAAACTATGTCATTGTATGTATGTTCATATGTTCGAACTATTGTCGTTCCTTGCATAACTTGTAACAGAGATGGTAGACAAGCAGAACAGAGTTAGCTATCGTCATTAGAAGACTTGAACAATCATATCTGATCTTCAGCATGTAAAACTTCAGAAGAAATTATATCTATTTTTATACTTAGTGTTTTCTACAAGAAACCTCACCGAACCATGAGTTTAACACATCGTCGTAAAGATAATACGACTTCGTAAGTGATCTACAAAACCCCAGACACTCCATTGAAGATGGAAGTGCAATACCAACCGACTTAGCGTATAGATTATCGCTAGTCTAACATTACCTCATAGGGCGCCTTATCATACAAGGCACAAGCCCTAATACATTCAGCTTACATTCAACAATAATATCAATATCCTATTTCGAATATTAACGGTGTAATTCGCATACAGTACATTATTAAAACACTTTTCAGTTGCAAATGTACACCCAGGTAACCTTTTACAAAAGCAAATACGAAGATTTTTTTGGCTCTACATACGAAAATAGTTCAAGTTACGGAAGGTTGTTGCTGTAAAGTCCCGAGATTCGCCCGGACCACCGAGAACAATTTTAAAACTCGCGCGTCGCCAACTGAGTAAACTCGCCCCCATCCTCCCGCTCTCCCATTGGTTCCTGATGCTAGTCACTCCGTAAGATCCTGCTCTCCTATTGGTCAGCATCTACCCCTTGTGCTCTATGTATTCTATTGGTAAAAGGATGCTGTAAATTGAAAAACTTATTCATGCAATACATTTAATAAAAAAAAAACATTAGGTAAAGATAGAATAAAGAATAGAAATGAATGGTTATTATACTTTTTGGTAGTTTCAGTAGTTGAAGAGAGGTAATGAAAATTTGATTACTGTACGTACTGTGTGCGAGGTGAAAGTGGTTGCTTGGCGATCGTTCGGTACTCGTAAGTGCTTAACGTAAACAGAAGTTTGGAAGCTTTTTTTTTTGTTTGATTGTTTATTATAGTTAATGGTTACTTAATAATTATTTGAAATGAGTACATGCAATACATTTAATAAAAAAAATTGTGAATTAGATATCATAAAATATAAAATAAATCAGACTGCTATCATCGAAGCCAACAAATACGTATTTTCTAGATTATTCTTCTTCTGTTTTAATATTACGTATATGTTTCATTATAGCTGTCAGTAACTCGGTATCTCCATTAGGTAAAGATTGAATAAAGAATAGAAATGAATGGTTATTATATTGTTTGGTAGTTTCATTAGTTGAAGAGAGATTATGAAAATTTATGGCTTACTGTGTGCTGAATGTAAACAAAAGCTGGGAAGGTTTTTTTTGTTTTTTTTGTTTGTGTATTATAGTTAATGATTAATTAATAATTATTTGAAATGAGTACATACTGATTATTTATACATTTTATTGGCATATTCTAAGCTTTTAGCTTCTTAGGTTTAGATGTCAGAATCATAGACTAGGCTACAGTAGCAACTGCTAACATAGGCTAGGCTTAATGCTAAGGGACATATGCTAAAGTCCTAATATATGCAGTAAAAATGGGGTTGAACATTACATGCAGTTAAATATTACTCAAGTATGTACAGTATTTTGCCTTTTTGGAGTCATATTTCTTCCGTCGAATCGGCATTGTACCTCTAGAACATGTGTTGTAAGCCTGGAAATATAATTTACTGGGGTGTTTTCATAGGGCTTGGAACGGATTAGGCATTTTACATGTAAAATGCGGTTCAAGATACGAAAAGCTCATGATACTAAGGCCGCCTCGGAACGGATTAATTTCGTATATCGAGGTACCACTGTAATAATAATAATAATAATAATATATAACTGTATTTCAAATGAAAATTATTCTTCCCTTCATCTATCTCTGCATCAATATCCCCGCCTTATATGTCAAGTAATATGACAGGGAAGGTAAATAGTGGCATATAATAGTCAAGGATTTTAATAGTTTTTATGCAATTTCTCTCTCTTACTGAGATGAGATCATTTTTATGGTACATGTATGTAATAAGTTTATTATTAATATTTTCCAATAATAATACTATAATATGTATGATGATAATACTATAACTATAATTACAAAATTCATATGCAAGAATTCTAAATACAATAATCTTTCCATTTCACTCTTTTAAATACTGTAACGAGAACTCTCACTCTCTCTCTCTCTCTCTCTCTCTCTCTCTCTCTCTCTCTCTCTACTCCTCTTCTCTCTCTCTCATCTCTCTCTCTCTGCTGCAAGGGTTAGAAGTACGTATGTATGTAGGTACGTACGTATATACCTAAGGTACTAATGTTCAGGATTACTTTGAAATTGTATTAATACAATCTCTAAGATTAATACAGTAATATGATAATAATTTAAGGTAAAATTGCTGTAGAATGTTACATAAGGTATACATTTGGTGTTTCTGTTTCTTCATTCTCTCTCTCTCTCTCTCTCTCTCTTCTCTCTCTCTCTCTCTCTCTCTATCTCTCTCTCTCTCCTTTCGATCCTCTCTCTCTCTCTCTCTCTCTCTCTCTCTCTCTCTCTCTCTCTCTCTCTCTCTCTCTTATTGGCTGTATATATATTTCTAATGGTAAAATTTTTCAGATGGCTTTCAAATGATATTAATAATACCAATTCAATATTATATTTGATGTAAGATGATACTTCAAGTATACATTTGGTATTTGAACTTTCAAGATTGGCAAATATAAGTATTTTTAGAGGGGAGTTCTAACTATTCGCGGCGGTGTCTGGTACCCGCCCCTTCTAATACAGGGATGGGGGGGCGGGGGGTGGCTGTGTACTGTTTTGACAGAATACCTTTGTGATGAGAGTTTAGAAATTCATTTTAACGGTTCTAACGGGCGCCGTAGTGTCGTTAACATGGGTTAACGTCTGTGTTAACATGGAATGGCGTTGTTAACATGGATTGTACTGTAGAATATTTTAACACTGAACTGTATACACTGTTTTGATAGTATACCTTTGTGATGATGGTGCAGTAGAGGCTGCATTATTAGTAGTGCAGTAGAGGCTGCATTATTAGTAGTGCAGTAGAGGCTGCTTTATTAGCAGTGCAGTAGAGACAGCATTATTAGTAGTGCAGTAGAGGCTGCATTATTAGTGGTGCAGTAGAGGTTGCTTTATCAGTGGTGCAGAACAGGCTGTATCATCATCCATATTAGGAGATAAATCTGGAGAGCCTGGCACAGTTGAGAAACCCTCAAAGTGTTTAAAGTAGACCGGTTTCTCATCATCATTATCACTTGGAAACATACTGCTCCACTCTGGAATGATAATGAATATAATTAGATTATGCAAAAGTATACATTACTAGCACTTTAAGTACTTATATTAATGTATACAGTGTATATAAAATTTACGTACAGTAAAAGAAATTGAAAAAAGAAGTGACAAGTTCCTTACCTGATTTGGCTGGAGAGGGTAGTGGTGCAGTAGAGGCTGGATTATTGGTGATGAAGTAGAGGCTGCATTATTATTGGTGCAGTAAAGGCTGCATTATTAGTGGTGCAGTAAAGGCTGCATTATTAGTGGTGCAGTAGAGGTTGCATTATCAGTGGTGAAGTAGAGGTTAGATTATCAGTGGTGCAGAATAGTCTGCAATATCATACATGTAAGAAGAACAGATCTGGAGATCTTGGTACAGTATAGGTCAAGTCAGTTTGCTTGGCAGTGTCGAATGATACTCTAATAGAAAAAATTAGAATAAACTTCATAAGTACAGTGCAGTACATATTCATAATCTAATGTTACATACAAAACTATACAGTACACTAGAAATGAAAAAAGTGAATAATTTTTCTTACATTCTTATATGAAACGTCATATACATTACATATCACAGTTTATAAAATAAAAAAAGGTAAAGAATTCCTTACTTAATTCTAGTGGTTGGCTTACTTACTGGAAGGGTCATCTATAATGTTGATGTGCACAGGCTTTATAGTAAAGACGTCGAATCTGGTGCTAGTGGTAATGTTGATGAGACCACTGGTTCTACTGAACCTTGGGAGGGTGCAGGCGAGTTGGGCTGCAAGGAGGGGATACCTTCTAGATCTGGAATGATAACAATACAGTAACAATTACAGTACATACTGTAATAGTATTATGTATAAATTACACTAGTAGGTACATTTTTAATCTAAAGTACAGTTACAGTTTTAATGTAACTACTGTGCATTTTTCTTTCAAATTTTTACATTTTATGAAACAAAAACAAGTCAAGAATTCCTTACCTGATTGGTCTGTGGTCTGGACAGGGTAGTGAATCATCATCCACATCAGAGAACAAATCTCGTGAGACCCTACTTTGAGGTTCTGGTCGGAAGCCCTCAAAGGATATACAGTAGATAAGTATCTCATCTTCAGTGTTTTTAGGAAACATGCTGCTCCATCCTGGAATGATAATGAAAAAAATTAAGATTGTGCAACAGTATATAGTATACTTACTGTATTATATAGTAAAGTACATGCATAAAGAAATTTATGTATAGTGCAGTAGTACTGTACTCTAGTAAAACAAATGAAAAAAAGTTGACTCTTCACCTCTTCGATTTGTAGTGCCTAGAGGAGCCATAGCAAGAAAAGAAGACTTTTCTGGTGTAATACTACTAGTACCTGTAGCAGAAGACTTTTCTGGAGTAGTACTACTTGGACCTGTGGCAAAACTTGGCATGACAATTTCTGCAATGGAAAAAATCATAAAAATTACCAGCACAGTACAGTATATACAGTACATAGATAAAATTAATTACAATTCATAAAACACTATGTATACATTAGTTTAGTAGTAGTAAAAAAAAGTGAAGACTTCCTTACCTGATAGAGCTGGGGGGGGGGGGGGGTGGGGGGGGGGGGGGGGGGGAGGTGGTTTGGGGGGGTGGAGGGGGGGAAGGATGCTAGAGGGAGTCCAAATGGTAAAGGTGAATCTGGGTTGTCCAACTCTGCAGTGATGAAAATACAGTAGAGTACATTAATAAAGGCATGATGCAACCTCTAGTTTACTCGGGACACATGTAAGATTTTCCCGACACATAAGTTGCAAACATTATATTCCTAACTTAATAGGAAGCAGTCTTTGTAACAGATACTCATAATTAGTACTACTCATACTAACAAAAAGGATCAAATAAAAAGGACATAAAGTAAACATATTCATATAATCTCAGTTATAAGTGGAAACACAAAATAATTGTACAAAATATATCCTCTAAATTCAGTACAAATAAATTTCAACGTACTAAAATCTAAGGAAAATTAGTCCATTGTTTCACCAACGAAGATAATTAGTGCAAAGTGTTATATTTTATTACAAATAAATTGTCTGTACTGTTTAACATCCACATTATTTATTTTTTACATTTTCATTCTAATAAATAAATCATAAATATCCTTTCCTATTCCCCCAACAAGAACAACAACAAAGTAGTTTATAGTCTTACTACTTCCCGAGTAAGCGAAAATTACTAGTACAGTACTGTATACAGTACATAAAATTTACTTTCTAGTATTACATTTTATAAAAGATATATTTACGATATGTACAGTAGTACAGTAGTAAAAGAAAGAAAGAAAGAAATCCTTACCAGATACACCTGGAGGGGATGCTGGAGCATCTAGGAGTGTTAAAGGTGAATCTGGGTTGTCCACCTCTGCAGTGATGAAAATATAGTAGAGTACATTGATGAAAATTACCATTGGCTAATGCATTGTACAATACAGATACAGTATGCATACTGTACTGTAAATTAGTCATGACCATATCGCCAATAAAAAAAAAAAATTACCAGTAAAGTTCTGTATACAGAAACTAAAATTTACATACTGGCTACAGTATTATATGTTATAAAACATTTTATGTATACAGCAGTAGTACAGTAGTGGGAAAAAAAAGCAAAGAAGTCCTTACCTGATACAGTTGGAAGGCGATGCGGGAGCATCTAGTACAGTACAAGAACTGGTACAGGAGAATCTGGATTGCTCAACTATGCTGTGATGAAAATACAGAGTACATTAACAAAATTTGGCATTAGGTTATACAATGTACAATATAGATATACAGTACTATACTGCATAGGCGTAACTGAAACGGGTGCCACCCAATTTTGAGTTCATGAGGCTTGTAGTAAAAGCCTAAGCTTAATTTACATATTATTATTATTATTATTATTATTATTATTATTATTATTATTATTATTATTATTATTAGTTATTATTAAAGTTTTATATGTTAAGTAGTTTGATTGTGTTTTTTTATTCATATGAAAATAAGTGGAGTTTTACTATATTAACTGTAAGAAATAAATAAATTTTCCCTTCTTTATCTCAGGAGTATACGTATTCATTTTCTGAACATTATGTAAGTGTGAAAGAAATGTAATCAAATTCTGTAAGAAAATAATTTTTGGCCAAAAAATCTGTGGATAATGTAAAATTTGAAAATTAAAAGAAGATAGAAAATGAAAACTTAAAAAACAAGCACATGCACGGACACGCATGTATTATACAAAAATGTTACATATGTATATATATATATATACACATACATACATATATTAGGGCTGTTGCCTTGTATAATAAGGCGCCCTATGAGGTAATGTTAGACTTGCGATAATCTTTCGCTAAGTCGGTTGGTTATGCACTTCCATACTCATTGGAGTGTCTTGGGGTTTGTAGATCACTTACAAAGTCGGTATTATCTTCTTTGGTTATGACGACGATGTGTTAAACTCATGGTGTTTTGGCAATGATGTGACGTTCTAGTAGAAAACACGAAGTATAAAAAAATACTTATATTCTCTGAGATTACATGATGAAGTTCAGAGGAAATTTGTACAGGTCTTCTAATGACGATGGCTTGATCGCTTCTGCCAACGATGATGGCTAATTCTGTTCTGTTCCGACTACCATCTCGGTTACAAGTCATAAAGGAAGCAGACAGTAGCTCGAACATATGAACATACATACAAATGAGACACACTACAGATCACGTAGGCCGTTTGAATTATAGGTCGCGGTAATTGTCTCAAGCAGGGAGCTTGGACTAATGTTTCAAAACAAATGAATGACCACAGGTGACGGCACGTCACCTTAGCCTACTTTATTGTATACGTCATCTTAGCGTCTCTGGTCTGATCACATTCCTGCAAGCAATCTGGTTGACCTCTTTAGTTTTAGTCTTTTATATATATGGAATAACATTCCATATTTTTATTATGTCATCACTTACATAAAAGCTCGGTCAGCTACCAAAACCAACCACTGAATATTACTCAAGCTTGACTTGCATTTGACTTATAGGAATGTGATACAGACACTATGTGAATATATATAGATATATAGAAAATACTTATAAGTAAAAAAAAATTCATGGTGTACACAAATACAGATTCAAGTAATAAGATATAAAACATAATATGCATATGATGGTATTCGTAAATAATAGTGATCACGTGATATATACTGATACAGTTTTTCACTTCATCTCATTAAGATACATATGCTACAGAAAATACTAATGTACTCTGATAATCGCATAGAATAAAGATTAACATGATAAAAATCATATTTTAACTGATAAAAATTCATATATGAATTGATAAAAATTATTAATGTTTATGCTGATTGATTCGTTGATTTTTATGCTAACTGTTATATATCTGCAGTTATTGGTAAGATAAAAGGTAACAGATTGATTATAGGCTACCTGATTTATTTATACATATGTACGTATATGGATTCATATAATTATGATTAATATATGTGCACTTTAATAGATTCCTAGTGCGTACACGCAAAGATATATTTCGACTCTGTTATTTATGATCATTTATATATAGATTCCTAGTGCGTACACGCAAAGATATATTTCGACTCTGTTATTTATGATCATTTATATATAGGATACATGATACTTTATATATATATAGGATACATGACCGAGGTTATACTACTACACATTTAACTAGCGTTCGAACAACTTTTCGTCCATTACACAGTTCCAGACAACCACCTATAGCCAAATGAAATGGCCAATTCCAAATGGTTAAAACAAGGGGAAAATTGCCTGGCTGGGTCCAACGTTCTATTTCGGCCTAATACTTGTTCTCTGCATCCTAAGCCACACGAATACGTTCGCGATGAATAAAATCATCCCCAGCACGAGTCCTTCGCCAGCAACGTAGAGTTGAATATCCTTCTGGTCGTAATTGTCGGAAGTATGTCCCTTTTGTAGTCGATTTCCGACAGCCGTTTGAGCATTCCGCATTAAAACGAGATTAACGACGGGATACAGGTGTCGGTCGAAGAAGTCCATGAAATAAGCTTGTTCACTTATGATGGTGCTTATTCCTTTCACATTGTAGGCGGTTGTTACTTGACTGCAGTCGTCCGCAGCGACGAACGATTTTTTGAAGTTGCAATGTGAAACTCTCGTACTGCAGGATACTGTAACCAGGTTCCATTAATCAGCCTACAAGTGAAATTATACTTGTCACAAGGGCAAAGTAATTTCAGACAACATCAGATACGGGAGGGAGAAAGCCATTTAGAACCAGACTTAACCCACATGAATTCGCTGATATTTTATGGAATTCAAAAGAGTCAGTTGTACAAACTTTTTTATCCATGGCATTAACAATGAGTGAACCTATCCAGGTCTATGATGACTGTAAAAATATCCATAATTATAAAAAATAAACAGATATCAATACGAATCCCAAAGAAAATTCAATATTACTGGTAGTAAGTTACTAGACAAAGAAGTGTGAAACGCAGCTGTTTGTAAGGTTGCTAGGCAACATAAGAGTCAAAGAGAATATTAATCATGATTCTGTATTTCTCTATGCTTACTGAAATTAAGTTGTGATAAAATCCGATCCTATGTGCCCCTAACAAAAGTTTCATATTCAAATTTCTCGTGCGCATCCTCTGAGGTTAATTTTTAAAACTTTATTTCTAGGCTCAGTTCGTGTCGGCCTGTGAAATAATCCTTAAGTTCATTATTTCTAGGTAAATAACCTAATAATTACCAGAGAAAAAATAAAATCAAGAAAATGTCAGTAAAACTGACTCGCTCACTCTATAAAAGAAGTGTCGGTATGGTAACAGGGGCGAGTGAGATCACTACCACGAACCACTTGCCATTTAGACATTCCACCTCAAAATCCCCACCTGAGAGAGCTGATACCAAAGGGTGATGTGCCCGCTACTACTACTAATACCGACGCCAAGCGGAGCGCAGCGCCTCTAGTGGCCATCCTTTGTTATTAGCTCAGATACAACACTCGTGTTTTTTCTATCTCGTGTTGTGTTCGCTCTTATTAGGATTTTATCCAAGATGGAACGTGCAGCTATCACCACGGCTAAGTTAAGTGCCCGAAAGGTTAAGATTTTGTATTTTTGTCTTCCAGGGACCAGTATTTTCCGTTTTTTAGGTTATATACGGTCACCCGGTTGACTCGTGGCGGCCATGTGCCGCCTCGTGTTTAAGATTTCCCGGTCTCCCATACTGGGCCGTCTTATCCTTCATGGGCTCTTAATTGCGTTCATCTTCTCTTTTACATCGTATTTTAGAATTTAGGATCCACAGCCCATACCTTTTACCTGTTATTGTCTTGGTTTTGGTATTTAGGGCTATACTGTTCTTCTCCAGTCCAGCATCCCAGCCTTTGCTCTTCATCGGCTACGGCTGGCTCCGAGGGGCCGACTGGTCTTCGGATCAGTTTGCCTTCTCCTGGACTTCTATCTCTCTTACTCGTGTGTTCCTTCTATTCTTTTACGATGTATTTATTCATTTATATAGTGTTATTTTATACAGTGTTATTTTCATGCTAGGCTAGCTTTAGGCGCCCAGTACCATGCTTTGGTACGGTTGGGTTCTCGTGGTCTCTGCCTAGTGGTTGTGTTGCTACCGCACTCTGGTCCACCCTCGATCACGTTCTCCCATGGGCGTCTTACCCACTCCCTTCCCTCCCTTCCACGTGGTAGGGAGGGGTCTGGCCGGACCCTCCTCGGTTGTCATGACAACCATTTAGCCTACTTCCCTCTCTCTCTGAAGGGGGCCCGAGGAGGTCCAGCCAGCTGGGTGCTTGGGTGTCCACTTATAGTCTCGGGTACCGGGGTATCCGATGTGTGGGGTTGTTGGGGTTGGCCTCCCCTCCCTCCCCGCTCGCCGTGACCAACCCCGGTGTTCCCTTTTGTTCCCCCGCCTCCCATTATTCATTTTTACCATAACGGACAGAGCCCCTGCTTGCTAGCCGGGGGCCCCTTCGGTTATCCGGTATTACTGGCTCCGCCAACCGATGGGGTAGGGATCTACTGGTGGTCTCAAAGCTTGCCTGCTATACCTTCTTTCTGCTACCGGAGGAGAGCTTGCTTTCTTACCCGGACACTCCTCTAGTAGTCGGAAGGAAGGCATGTCTTACTCTGTTATAGTATACATGCCCCTTATATATTTTATTATTATCACTGTCGTTATCTATTTTTACTTGCCTCCGCCGTTCTCCGTCGTGGTTTCTTCCCCCTGGGCTTCTCACCACTCCTGGTTGGTCTCTTAATCTGTTCCCAGCGTACGCCGAGGATCCCAACCAGACTGCCCTTCTAACCACACGTATTGCGGTAGAGGACTAGTTTTAATCTAACTTTCATACTCCGGCATGCAACGGAGTTCATGTTAGGCTGTAAGTGCGTAATCCCGATACTCATGTATCCTTCCACTTACAGGCTACCAACTGTCAGGAACCGGGCTGCAATGCAGTCCTCCACGACCCCTGTGGCCACGAGGAGTGCAGGACCCACGCCCCGTGCGCCACTACCCACGGCGAGTTAATTGTCTGGCACCACGAAGCATGCACTATATGCTATGACCTCGTGAGTCAGCTTTTGGATGGGGTGAGTAGGTTTCTAGACAAAGTATACTTATAATTAATTATCTTTGCTAGTTTTAAGTCTTACTTTAAGCTGTAACTCCGCCATTAGAGGCTTCATACGGCTCTCTCTTTCAGGCTCCCGCCGTGAAAGAAGTCGCCTTGGCAACCCTGAAGGCTTGAGTAGGCGGCTTTGGAAAGAACGCCGCCAAGGGCCAGCCGTACGTGCTGGACAAAAAGCTAGCCGTCCAGATCTTTCCAGGAGGGAAGGCGACGGGGTACGTAGACCCCGCCACGGCAGCCCCACTCATAGCTTCCATTCAGCGAGAGGTGCAGCAAGCGTTTGGAAGTACTTTGACGCAGGAAGTGGTGCCGGACGTCGCCATTCTAGATATCAACATTGAGCCAATGGCGGTAGGTGTTGAGGACTTGTTGGTCGAGGTAGGTGCTTTGGGCGCCCAAGGGCTACCTTTGGGCGCACCTGGATCTTCTTCTCCTGTCCCCTCTTCTGCTTCCTTCCAAGGCTTCACGGGATCTGAGATCCCGTCCCCTTTGCCTTCTGCTTCTGTGCCCCCGAAAGTGAAGGGACACAGACAGCAAAAGACCCTCCAGAGGACGTCGACCAAGAAGTCGTCATCTTCTTCATCACGTAAGTCTTCGGCATCCTACGCCGATGCAGTGAAGGCGAAGGCGGTATCTTCACATTCTAAAGGGTCAAGAAGCAAGGCTTCTAAGGAGAAGGTCCGAGCTCGACCGAGCCAGTACCTTCTCCGGCAACTACCGGATCCACTCCGGTGACTCCTGTCGGGATGGCAGCACCTAGTGCGTTCGATCCCGCCACCTTCTCGGCAGGAGTGTTGCATCAGGTAGGAGAGATGGTCGGTTCTCTGGGTACGAGATTTGAGCAAATGTTCGCTCAACTCTCCACCACTATCAACCAGTCCGGCCAATTGATTCAGGATCTGTCTAGTCGTGTTAGAGAACACGATGACCGCTTCGCTGGCCTGAATCAGTCTCCGGAGGCTAACTTCCCAGTAGGAGGTACTGGTCTTGTCCAGCTACCACCCTACAAATCCCTGCCGGCTTTTTCTATGAATAATCCTTGGAGGGTGGCAGCCTATGCTCCCTTCAAGGATGGCATGATTTCTGTTCCGGAGTGTGGAACGAGAAGGATTGAGGACTTCGAGTTCTACCCTCCCGGATTGACTCAGCCTTTTATAGGTTATGCCAGGCTGACCCAAACAGCACTCAATAGAGAGGACAAGATCTCTAGGGAGACTGTTTTATACAGCAGGGATCATGCCTGGAGGATTGGGATTGCTCAAATACCAAACTCCAGGCCTTCAAGAGCCCTTTCACCATTTTTGCCACAGAGGAGGAGGCTTCACTCCCCTTTGCAACGAAGATGGTGGAGACGACTCTGCAGGCTGTACTCAAGGATGAACCCATTCTGCAGCTAAGGGAAGCGGAACCAACATCTCCCCTCTTCCCTGCGTTCGGCGAACTGTGGGAGAATCTGCCAGCTACCTTCACAGTGGGAAAACTCAAACCGGACTGTGCTATGGATCAGTTCGGTGAGAAGCTCCCTAGGCTGCCTGATAGTCTTATTCAGGCAGAGTTCGATGCTCGGACTAGGCTAGGGAGGTCACTTAACTCCCTAATCATTACTGAGATGGCTGCCCTCTCGTACGCCACTGAGCCACTATTTAAAATCCTCGCAAAGTCTCAGCTTCAATTGGTACAGGCAGACGCTTTCAACTTTTTCACGGCCAGAAGAAATTGT
The DNA here is from genome assembly GCF_015104395.2 of Macrobrachium nipponense. Classification (NCBI taxonomy): domain Eukaryota; kingdom Metazoa; phylum Arthropoda; class Malacostraca; order Decapoda; family Palaemonidae; genus Macrobrachium; species Macrobrachium nipponense. The sequence goes on from NC_087203.1 coordinate 1,254,050, forward strand.
CGCAAGCATGTGCTGCAAGAAGCCACTATTAGACACGAACCTAATAGGCTTCTGGCTTCCAACATGTGGGGTGCGGACCTCTTCCCAGAAGCTGCTGTGAATGAGGTACACCACGAGGCTTCAAGGCTTAACCAAAGCCTTAGAGCTAGATGGGGTATCTCTTCTAAGAGGAAACAAGAGAATCCATCTTCTTCTGGTAAGAAGTTGAAAAAGACTAAGAGATATCAGCCGTACCAGAAGTACCAGCAGCAGCAGCACTTTGTCCAGGCCGTCCCAGTTACTCAACCGGGTCAGCCTTCGACATCAAAGCAATCCCAACCAATCCTCCTGATGTCCCCTCAAAACCAGCCCTCAACTTCGTACACCGTCTCGCCGGCTTTCAACTCTATGTATGAAAGCCAAGCATACCCTACCTTTAACAGGTTTTCAAGGGGAAGCAGGGCGAGAGGTAACTTTCGTCAACGAGGTACAGGAAGAGCTGCAAGTAGAGGCAAGCACTTCAGAGGAGGGCGCGGAGGTCAATCCACACAGCAGCAATGAGGCTCCCCAGGTAGGAGGGAGGCTGTTCCTCTTCCGTCACAGGTGGGGGTTCAGCAAATGGGCACAGAGCATTGTGTCCAAAGGATTAGGATGGAGTTGGATCAAAGATCCCCCACCAAACAAATCATTTTTCCAAGTACCATCAGAGGAGTTGACAGATTATGCGGAGGAGCTCCTTCAGAAAGGAGCTGTGGCGAGAGTCAAGCATCTAAAGTTTCAAGGGCGCTTGTTCAGTGTGCCAAAGAAAGGCTCATTAAAAAGAAGGGTAATCTTAGACTTGTCAAAGCTAAACTCTTTCATTCGTTGCGACAAGTTCAAAATGCTGACCATCTCGCAGGTGCGGACCTTACTTCCCTGTGGGGCCGTCACCACCTCTATCGATCTTACAGACGCATACTATCATATCCCCATAGCGAGGCACTTCCGTCCGTACCTAGGTTTCAAACTGGGAGATCAGACGTTCTCTTTCAAAGCGATGCCCTTCGGACTGAATGTAGCCCCCAGGATATTCACGAAAATAGCGGAAGTAGTAGTTCAGCAACTCAGAACACAAGGGATAATGGTAGTAGCGTACCTCGACGACTGGTTGATATGGGCACCAACCGTCGAGGAATGCCTCAAAGCCACAAAGAAAGTAGTTCAGTTTCTGGAACATCTAGGGTTCCAGGTAAACAAAACGAAATCCAGATTCTCTCCGGAGACTCGTTTTCAATGGCTAGGCATCCAATGGGATTTGTCCTCCCACAATCTGTCAATTCCGGTGGTCAAAAGGAAAGAAATAGCCAAGTCTGTGAGGCAATTTCTCAAGTGCAAACAGGCTTCAAGGAGAAACCAGGAAAGAATCCTAGGTTCCCTTCAGTTTGCCTCAGTGACAGACGTCCTTTTGAAAGCAAGACTGAAGGATATAAATCGAGTTTGGCGCTCAAGAGCAAATGTCAAATCTCGGGACAAGTTGTCAGTGATCCCACAAATCCTTCGCAACCAGCTCCGTCCATGGACGAAAGTGAAGAATCTTGCCAAAACAGTTCCCCAGCAATATCCTCCTCCGGCGTTAACGATTCACACAGACGCCTCCCTGTCCGGTTGGGGAGGATACTCACAATTCAAACAAGTTCAGGGGACTTGGTCCGCTCAGTTCCGCCAGCTCCACATAAATGTGCTGGAAGCAATGGCAGTGTTTCTTACCCTAAAGAAGCTCCTTCCTAAACCAAAGAAGTTTTTCTCATCTAAGGCTAGTTTGGACAGTGCAGTAGTAGTACACTGCATCAACAGGGGAGGATCCAAATCCAAACACGTGAATCATGTCATGATAGCCATTTTCGCTCTAGCAAACAAGCACAAATGGCATCTATCTGCCACCCACTTGGCAGGGGTAAGGAATGTTATAGCAGACGCATTGTCCCGGTCAGTCCCTCTGGAGTCAGAATGGTCTCTAGACATCAAGTCGTTCCAGTGGATACGCCGGAGAGTGCCAGGTCTCCAAGTAGATCTATTCGCATCACAAGCAAACCACAAGCTTCCTTGCTATGTGGCCCCCAACCTGGACCCTCTGGCTTATGCCACGGACGCTTGTCAATAGATTGGAATCATTGGAAAAGAATCTATATCTTTCCTCCAGTGAATCTTCTTTTGAAAGTTCTGAGCAAGCTGAGGACTTTCAAAGGTCAAGTAGCCCTGATTGCTCCAGACTGGCCGAAGAGCAACTGGTACCCCCTGCTTCTGGAGTTGGGTCTCCGACCTCAACGGATTCCCAACCCCAAGCTATCGCAACCGGTACAAATGAGGACTGTGTTCGCTTCCTCAGGAATTCTCCAGACCCTAACTTTATGGACTTCATGAAGTTTGCGGCTAAAAAAGATGCTAACATTGATCCCCAGAACATCCTTTTTCTAGAATCAGATAAAAGGGAATCAACTATTAGACAATATGACTCTGCTGTCAAAAAGTTGGCATCTTTCCTGAAGGAAACGGATACTACAACCATGACTATTAACTTAGCCATATCCTTTTTCAGATCTCTCTTTGAAAAAGGCTTAGCAGCTAGCACGATTACCACTAATAAATCAGCTTTGAAGAAAATCTTTCAGTTGGGTTTTCAAATAGACTTAACAGAATCCTACTTTACGTCTATTCCCAAAGCTTGTGCTAGACTTAGACCTTCGGAAAGGCCTACTTCAGTGTCATGGTTCTTAAATGACGTCCTCAAACTAGCCTCGGATACTGACAACTCGTCTTGCACATTTATAATGCTTCTTAGAAAGACGTTATTCTTATTAAGTCTGGCCTCAGGAGCCAGAATTTCAGAACTGTCGGCTCTATCCAGGGATACGGGTAATGTAGAATTTCTCCCCTCAGGGGAAGTCTTGCTGTCCCCGGATCGCAGTTTTTTAGCAAAAAATGAGGATCCTCTTGCAAGGTGGGCTCCTTGGAAAGTCATTCCTCTTCCACAAGATCCTCCCTTTCCTTTGCCCAGTATTGACATTAAGAGCCTTTCTATCTCGGACATCCTCTAGATCCTCAGGCCCCCTCTTTATGAGGGAAAAAGGTGGCACCTTATCAGTTAAAGGAATCAGGCAGCAGATCCTTTACTTTATTAAACAAGCCAACCCTGAATCATTCCCAAAAGCACATGATATCAGGGCAGTATCTACCTCAATTAATTATTTCCAGCATATGAATTTTGAGGATCTTAAGAAATATACTGGATGGAAATCACCAACAGTCTTCAAACGTCATTACTTAAAGTCCTTGGAATCATTAAAATTTTCAGCAGTAGCAGCGGGAAACATAGTTTCCCCTGATTCTGCACAGTAGCTGTAGTATAAAGATCCAGGTCTCCTTTCTACCTACCTTGTCCAACATGCCTCACCCTACTGCTATGCTCTACGTGGTCCTTTAGCCTTAGCTGATAGGCTCTGCTTGGTGGACTGCCCCTTATTTTTTTGCTAGGGGCACCCACAGATTGTATAATTAAATGTGCTTCAGTGTTTCTACCCTTATTTTTATGCTAGGGTAGAGCACAATGGATTGTATATTTTGTAAATATTTCATTAATTTTAGTGAATCTCCTTGAATGGTTGTGTTTTGGTTACCATTATACTAAACTGTGCTTTACATTATTTAATTTAAGCTAGTTTTAAGTAACCTTATACTGTTATCATGTAACTATGTCTTTGATTCACTTATATTATAGTCCAATTTTATTTTATTTCTTGTTTTATTTGAACCTTCATTGTCATCTTGTCTGTTTCTCTGGTACTATTTCACAGGCCGACACGAACTGAGCCCAGAAAAGGGATTTTGACGTAGGAAAAATCTATTTCTGGGTGATTGGTTCGTGTCGCCCTGTGAAATAATCCTTAAGTTCATTATTTCTAGGTAAATAACCTAATAATTACCAGAGAAAAAATAAAATCAAGAAAATGTCAGTAAAACTGACTCGCTCACTCTATAAAAGAAGTGTCGGTATGGTAACAGGGGTGAGTGAGATCATTACCACGAACCACTTGCCATTTAGACATTCCACCTCAAAATCCCCACCTGAGAGAGCCGATCCCAAAGGGTGATGCGCCCGCTACTACTACTAATACCGACGCCAAGCGGAGCGCAGCGCCTCTAGTGGCCATCCTTTGAAGAGATGTTCATCTTGGCCTGCAGAGTGGGAATGCAAGAACAGGGTGGGTTTCACAGGGCGACACGAACCAATCACCCAGAAATAGATTTTTCCTACGTCAAAATCCCTTTAATAGGCATGAGATGCAACGAAAGAACCCACTATGTAACTAATTTCTATATAAACTTTGGGTTTTTCAAGAAAATGTGACATTTTCCCACGAATGTGATTTACTTGAATTGTAATAGGCTAATGTTGCAAGTAAATATTTCATATCCATGACTTGATACTTCTAAATGTCCGTTTACCAATGTCCTAGGCTGATTTATTGACTCTAATTGTCTGTGAGGTTCAGAAAAAATTAATTCATTTTGTTGTTATAGAAATTCTATTTACTTATTTTGTTTATTAATTTTAAAACGATTGCGATTCCTTAACCAAGCTTGCATTGCAATGCGGATAAGAATAGGTTATGGCTATGTATGTCATCATGACCTATGAACCACATGTGAAGTTCATGAGCTAAGCATTCCTCTCTCCAGCCAACCTACTTTGCAAGCGGTTCATTGAGGTTAAAAGGAACAATGCTGATACGGCAAACGCGCCAGACACATTCAGGACTGATGACGTCGTCATCTGGCAGGAGATTGCTCTCAGCCAGCTAAGAGTTACGTTACTTGCTGTAATAACTACGACTTTAGTATCAATTGGGTATTTTTTGTTTTAATACTCGACCCACACGAGAAGAATGTCTGAAAAAAAAAACAGTACCAAAATTGAACAATATATTAGTTTCATGCTGGAAATCTGCATGATTGTAAATAAATGTAATTATGTTAAATTAGATATTCCTTATTCAAACTAATGAAAAAAGGTTTCCATACAAATTCTATATATTATTATTTGCCCTGTAAGATCCATATAGGATTATTCCATAGATATACATTTTCACTTCTAGACTTCCTGACTTTAAAATATATTTTATTTTATTTTATTTATTTATTTATTTATTTTTTTCATTGACTACGAATATAAATCACCGGGACAGACAATATGTCAGTAGGTTTTGATATGTGTTTGAACTTTTAGCTTATTTGTCATTACCAAAGCGTTAAGTTAGAGTTCAAATGTTTACGCATATATATTTGGATATTTGATAAACCTATGGTTACGTTTTGCTTATTGATTTTATCATGATTCCTTTTTTATTATAATTTGTAACCCTTCCGACTTCTTACGGAGTGTATTATATTGGCTCCACTTGTATCCATATTTATTTTATTTTATTTTTTATATTTTTTTATTTATATATATATTTTTTATATATATATTTGATAAATTAATGGTTGGCTTGAATATGTGGAAAAGTGTTCTAGCGGCGTACCGTATAAGGCTACTTGCGGTATCAGTTCTATAGATACAAGATGTGAATGATAAAGGTATTTCAAACCGTGAGAACCGCTATAATACAGTTCGAATCCAATATCACGAGTTGTAACTCGTAAGACATGACACTTTTTTATTTATCCGTTCTACCAAACCGATTGACTTTGGGTGATAAAATATATTATTGGTTTTCTTAATGGAAAGGAATTCACACAACGAGTTAAGGAGATTATTGATTTACACCACCCGAGTCAGATAATCATGTGTTGAATTCCATGTTTACTGATTTAGCACTCATAAATATTCCTAGCGAACTCAATTGCGGTGTTTGTTTTTAGTGCTATTAATTCTATATAACGTGTCAAGGGAGCTATTAACACTAAGAAGTATTTATTTCCTCTGTCAGACTCGTAATTCTGTTAATAATTCTACGTATATTCTTTCAAGGATTGATTTGGCACAGGATAGGCCCCTAAACTGACAGGTGTCTTAGTGTATCCCTTGTTTTCATGACACGTGTTACAATTAGTTATGTGCTTTTTATATCTGTAAGCATTGTAGGCCAGTAAAACAGTGATTTGGCTTTCTGTGACATAACAGAGAACCCTGGATGACGGAATGCAATCAGTTTAGGACGATTGGTATGAAAGAGATTATTACTACTACCTGGTCGTTAGTCACCTGCTGTGTTCTTCGGGTTTTCCTCGTCACGGACCTACATATGATATTACATTTGATTACATAATTCTGATACACATACTTTAAATATATTTTGCTTTAGGGTTTCCGTTCGAAGTGTTTATTGTTTTGCTTAGCTGCTGACCCTGTTTCCGTTCGAAGTGTTTATTGTTTTGCTTAGCTGCTGACCCTGTTACTGTTCGAAGTGTTTATTGTTTTGCTTATTGCTGTTGACTCTTGCTTTGTTCAGTTTGTAACAGTTCTGCGCTCCGACCCAGATATTCAATGCTCGCGATCTCTTGGGTTAAGGAATTTTCTTATTTAGATACGGTTTTAACAATAGGCACGGATGTTTCTATATCTTTTAGTCCAATCAACGGTTCTTTGCAGTATGGTGCGGGATTGCTGGATAATGCGTCAGCTATGATAATTGCTTTCCCAGGTAGATATCTTAACTTGGCTCCAACAACCTGAATGATCATATGCCAACGAGTTCCTTTGGGACTGTGATTAAAGCCTTTGAAAAACTCGGTAAGTGACTTATGGTCAGTAAGGATTTTAACCGGATAGCCGTGGATTATGAACTTATAATGTACTAGTGAGTTAACGATACCTAGCTCTTCCTTGCCTATTACTGCAGATTTACTATCAGAGGGCTTTAGTTTACCTGAATAAAAAGCTATAGGAAAGAACTGTTTATCATATTGCTGAAGTAGTACCCCTCTTACCCCTTGGTCTGAGGCGTCTGTTGCAAGAAAAAAAAATTCCTTATTTAAATCAGGTATTTTTTAAGTTAGGTGAGCTGCATTATTCCGCTTTTAAGATATCACTTACACATATAATAAAAAACGCAACAATGTCAGAAGACTGACTGACACATAAAGAGTTGGTAAAACATCTGGATATGGGGAACATCCTACACAAACTCTCAGAAATAATGCATTATTGCACAATGCAAATTTGGTTAAAGAGAGAGAGAGAATGTGCTCATCATCATCATTGTCGCGAATTATTTGCTTTAGACTTACTTAGGTCCTAGCCCGGTGGTCTGAGAGATAACAAGGTCTGAAGGACTAGACTCTACAACTCGGTGGAGGGATAGAGGAAGCAAGGTTTACAGTTTTACACTTTTATTAAAAAAATAAACTATAATGACACTCAAAACATTGTCCCACATATTATGTACAAGTTAATTCCACGTGAAAAGGTCACAGGAAACATTTAATACGAAAACTCAATGAATTAAAGTGCAAGTGGCCGTTGTAATTCTATGTCCGTGAGGCGAACCAAGAGATAAGAAAAATCAAGAAATCTGATACAAAATCCATATAATCGGATTGTTCACTTTAAGTTTATCAGTACAAAGTGAACAATTTAGAAATAGTAGAAGATTACGAGCTAGATGGGGTGTATGAAAGAGAACTGTTAGTGTTAGGACTGAAGTAGCTGAAGTTATACCAAAGTTTAACCCTGGATAGGTTTCGCTATATTTGTACCCCGTTAGATGTGTGCAGGTCGAGCTCGAGCCAAGCGCCCAGAAAAATTTGTGAAAATTCAAAAACTGTAGCTGTGCTGTACATTTTATTTCTAAAATCAATTTCACCACTGCCGAACACTACTGAAAAGATAAATCATATCCATCTACAAATTAAATATATATTATAAATATATTTAAAAAATAAGTATATACAAAAATATAATTTACGAAAATATTTACAAAAAATACAAAATAAGCTATATACACAAAAATTGAGGAAATCCTTCCTAAAACTACTATTTACAATATGTGACTGCCAGAAAAGGTGTCGCACCCATAAAGGTCAAAATCTGAAAAGAGAAGAAAAGGGTAAGTTTTTTTGGCAAAAAAAAAAAAAAAAAAGTCAAAATTTCATGAAATTTTTTTTATACCTAAATGAAATAGGAAGTGACTAATTTTTTTTATAGAATAAACTCATATTATCCTAGAACGGAATCATGTAAAATGATCTGCTCTAAGATGTAATTTACTGTTATATCAGGTCAAAATCTAAAGGTAATTTTTTGACCTCCTAGGTTCACCATGAAAATTTCTTAAAAAATCATTGTAACTATTATACAATATGATATTTATGCATGAAAATATACCAACATATCACCAATTCTATAGAAAACAAGAATATATAGAGATATACCGACTCACCTTTCAGGTATGTAAACAAAATGGCCACAATCCACACCAACTTCGACTGCCAAATCTGCCACCTGAACTATGTGACTTGCACTAACAAAACTATAAATCATTTCAAGGTAATCTGCTTCGACTCCAACACACTCGAGATTTTTGCCAGAGAGGTGTCAGCAACCTCTAAATTATCATCAACATCACTTTCTAATTCCATTAGAAGTAAGTTGATGACATCCATGCCCAGAGATTACTGCCTGCAGTCCATTGTTGATGAGAACTGCACAAAAATACAAAAACTGAGAAACTGGCATTTGAAGGAAATTGGACCAAATGGCAATATAAGGGATCTCAGCCACAACTAATGGCATGCATATGGTACACACACCATCCACCCACAGTTTCCAACAATACAATACATTACCAGTATCAACAGTGATAGACAGGAAATCACTACTTAATAACTGTGCCTTTCAATCCCCTACACGTTAAAGGTGCGTGGGGGTCGAGCTCGACCCAAGCAATTCTCAAAAAAGGGGGAAGGACAGAGGCAAGACAAACGCAGGTTCTGACATGATTGTAGCGTGTGTTCTGCTGGCCTCTTGCAGGTCAATCACACCCAGATTTGAGATAGACGATGATTTATGGGAAAAACATGTTTTTTGAAACACTCTTCAGGTCGTGCGCTACCTATCACACTTATCCAGGGTTAATAGCTATAGGGAGGCAGTTTTAGAAGGGCTGAGGTGAATGGCAGAGCAAGTAGTTGATAGGAGTGTTAGAGCAGAGCAAGTAACGTGAGAGTAGTTAGCCCTAAAAGAGATAGGAGTGCAAGTGTCAGAAGAGTAGGGTCAGTGAGTTGTGAGCAAGAGCAGCAGTGTTACAGATGTGGTAAGCCAGGATACAAGAAGAATGAATGTCAGTGGGTGTTAGTAGCGTGTTTCGGGTGTGGGCAAATGGGGCATTTAGTGAGTGAGTGTAAGGAAGATAGAGATATTAAGTGGCGGGGTACTCGTGTGAATGTGGTTTGCGGCAACTGTGGGAAGAACGGGTATTATGCTAGGATTAGTAGAGAGCTGCGAGCGGAATGTGTCGAATGTGGAATGGAAGGTCACGTGGCGAGTGTGTTGGCGAAAGAGGATGAGTTAGGCTGGGAATTTGGGAAACTAGGTATTAAGGGAACCTCTAGTATGCGTCAGTGTGTTCAAGAGAGGGTGAATAAGTGTGAGCCGAGTATCAGTGAGCCAATGGGTCTGGAAGATCGGCAGTTGGTGTTGGTTGAGTATGGAAGAAAGCAGAAGAAGGTAAGGAAAGGAATGAAAGGGAGAAATGTGAACTGCATGATAGATGGGTTAGTGTTAGGGTAAAAATGGTGGATGAGGCGTGTAATACGGATGGCTTTGAGGGGAGGAATGATACGTATATCGTGTGTGGGTTTGAATTGGCAGAGTTTAGTGAGATTTCGGCAGGAAGGGAATCAAGTAGTATGGACGCACTTGGCAGTATGAATGAGTCTCTAAAGGAGTTTGGCAAGAGTGTAAATGAGGTTAGTGATTTGGTGGTAGAGATATGAGAGATATTGGGACAAGAGTTAGAAGGGGTAGATGAGATAGTGAATGGGATTTGGGAGGATAGTAGTGAGGGAGATGGTAATGGGAGTCATAATGGGAGACTGACTGAAAGTGGTCTGGGAGAAGTGGATGGCGGTGAAACTGAGAGTGGGTATGAGGGCCCTCAAACAAGATCCAGGGGGCCTGTGTCCAAGCATCCGTGGGTGTTGCAGAAGGCTATTTAGTGTGGGTGTTGTGAGTGTAAGGAAACGTTGTCAAATGTAATGGGGGAGGAAATATGGAGAGTTATGGGAGTTCCATTCGACAACATCAGAGAGAGAGAGAGAGAGAGAGAGAGAGAGAGAGAGAGAGAGAGAGAGAGAGAGAGAGAGAGCATAATTGGTGGATGGATGGTTAACGATTGAATTGGCTGTCGGTGAGTTCTGGGTTGTCTGCTGGTGGTATTGGAGTTTGGAGTTATGGTTGGAGTTCTGTGTTTTTGGAGAGAGTCTTTAGTCTTGGGTTGGAGCCTGTGATAGTCAGTAGTGTCGGCAGCGTCTATTGAAGGCATTGAAAGTCAGTTAAGTTGTGTGTTATTGATTTGTTGTTTAGTTGTTGTTGAGTTTGATATTGTTTGCTATAGAGTTGTTGTGCCTGTGCTGTTGGATTTGTTGTGCTTATGAGTTCCTGTTGAGTTATATGTGAGTTGTTGTGGTTGTGAGTTGTTGAGGATTGTTGTGGGTGAGGTGTTGTGATTTCTTGGTGTTGTTAGTGTGTGTGTGTGTTGGCTTGTTGTGTTGTTGGTTTTCTTGTGCTAGTGATTGTTTGTGCAGTGGTCTTTTGTTGTGGTTGTATTCCTTGTTTGTTGTTGTGTTGTTAAGTTGTGGTTGTGTTCCTTGGTTGTTGTGGGGTTGTGGTCCGTGGTTGTTGTGTTGTTGTTGAGCTGGGGGGTTGTGGTCCTTGGTTGTTGGGTTGTGGTTCTTGGTTGTTGTCTTGTTTGTTGGTGGTGTCTCAGCGACCTCGACCAGCAGACAGCACAGCATAGCCCTGAGTATCTGCAGTTGGCTGAGTACATGTGTTGTGTGTGTGTTTTTTTTTTTTTTGTTCTTTGTGTAGGTAGGCCAATTGACTTGTGTGTATTCCGTAGTGTAAAGAGGAAAGTGTAACTGAAGGTGAGTTTGGTAGCTGGATTGGTTAAGTTTATTGGGGGGGGGGGGGGGGGATTTTGCCCACTTGTTTTTTTATCTTGTGATCCCGCCACACCATAGCAAGAATTTTACACAATAGCAAAAATTATCAACAACTTTACAATCATTCTCTTCACAATAACCACCTGTGCTGCATGTGAATTAGCTGGCACAAGGTGAAAGGTTTTAGAGGAGTTTCCCCTACATTTATATACAATCTTCATTTTCTGTGACGCGTCTCTTCAGCCCCCTTCTGACCAGTCCACTTACAATCATCACACTCCTACCCATCCTACCCATGATTGTTCTATTCGACATACACTTACATATCTCCATGTTCCCCCCATTTATGCATTTTCTCACGTTAAGCTAAGGCAGCTATGTGCTTTGGTCTTACACTTGGAATGACTGCTTGGTCAACTTGTCCATCACGCAAATAACACGATAGGTGTACTTTCTCTATGTCTTAGTTACCCTGAGCCTCTATCTCACCCTCGCTCCTCCTATGATCCTCTCTCTTTGTAACTGTCATCCATCCCAGCTCCATCCTAGTCGCTCTTGCCTTCCTCACCGTCTTCATCGTAGGATCCAATCTGTAGGAGAACAAGGTGATCTATGGGTCGTAATGTCTCAATACCCTCATACAACACTTGCGGATCTTATGATCCCATTTTCGTCAGGATAAACGCTGTGATCTAACCCAAGGGCCACTGGGCTCACTTGTACTGGTCCATCTTAGCCGAAACTATTTCTCCCTTGCGGAGTTAAGTCTTCCTCCCCTGCTGGTAATCATGCCTTGATTGCATGGAGGAAAGCTATTCCCGTTGCCAACACTCCCAGAACATTTTAAGTGCATCAGTTTGTCTTAGGTACTGATCCCTTAATTTTCTGGTCATTAAGGTTCTATTCAGGTCCTCTTGTGGGACCAACGGTGCCATCAAATTGATCATGTAACCTCAGAGAAGGTGTGAGGGGTGAGGACTTCATCCTAATGAGCATACCTGCCATACATTAGGGGTCTGTTGTTGACAACTGCCTCTGCTTCTTTTACCAGGGTCCTCACTTGTTCCTCAGGAAAGGACTTTCTTCTGAAGGTCATCTCGAGGGTGTGTTGAGACCCTTGAAGAAACCTCCCTTCCATGGTGCTAGGAACTGTAACACTTTATCTTTATACAATTCCTGAAGAAAACTGCTGGCAACTCTGAAGGTTTGATGGTTATTTGAAATAACCATCGTTGGGGTCCCATGTGACATGCAGAAATGTTGGAACGTCAAGACAAATGTTACCACTTCCAGGTTCCAGACAAACTCCAAGTACTCCCGCTTGGGTGCTCATACAAGTAATGAGCGGCACGTAGCTTACTCCATCGGTGGTGTGGATCGGACCAGTGTGATCCACTCTGGCGTGGTCAAAGGGCCTGGTCATCTGCGTCCTTTCTATGGGTAGAGGAGGTGGTCAGTGCAGTAGAGGCCCCACATGACTAGGCAACTCTCTTCACTTTGGACCTCAGTCTTGGGCACCAACATTCCTGTCGAAAGAAGCCCATCAGTTCATTTATGCCACAATACATATTTGCATTATGCAAGTGGGTTAAATAGGCCATAACTAATCGGCCATTTGCTGGCAATAAAACTAATTGACTCCTATTGGCTAAGTTTCTTAGTCTACTTTAAGTATATATTGCTCCATCTAGCATGCATAAACTCAACTGTTGTACAAAATTAATTACATCATTGGGAACCTTCGCCCCATCTTCTGAATATGCACAAGTACTGGCTAAATAATGTGTCTGCTCAATCCTAACAAGTTTCAAAAAAGGGTTAAGCTTCAACTTGTGGACCCATCTGCATTACATGCATCAAAAACTCAAACTCAATGTTACATCCCATTATGTCCCATATCTCCGTGGGTTCTGTCAGGGCAGTTTCTTTCCTCAACTCTCGGAGAGGGAGAGCTGCAGCAACATGTAGAAGGGACCATGTTACCACTTCTGATTTTGTGACAGCTTCTTTTAGGTGACCTTCTTGTTAGAATGTCAGCAGGGTTCAGTTTGGTATGTACATATCTCAAAGAAATGCTGGAATTCGGCAGAATAAAGACAATCTCTCCCACAGGATTGTTAATGAAAATATTTTTATTATTCTTCTTATCACTAACTCAAGCAATGATGACTTTGCTATCAGTCCAAATGACAGCCTTTATTGGTTTTAACAATTTCTGTAAATTTTTTCCTTAGCCTACATCCTATCAACAGTGCTAAGAGCTCTAACTTAGGGATAGTTTATTTTAGCATGGGGTGACTCTCATTTTGCTGGTGAGGAGACTAGTTCTCCCATCCTTTTGACATATGAAAGCCATGGCACCATAGGTCTTACTTGAAGCACCAGAAAAGATATGTATTTTGGTATCTCCTTTACCTGTTATTCTCACAAATCCCACTTCATGCAATTTGAACTCTTCAATTAATTGATGGGCTTCCCTAGCTTTGTTTACGTCTAAAATGTGGTCCCATCCAACCTGATCTTCCCATCATTGTTGCAGGAACAATTTTCCTTTCACAAATAACGGGCTTACTAAGCCTAAAGGGTCGAAATTTGCCACTAAGAATAAGAGGACACAACGCTTTGTGGGAATCCATTCATTCTTTAGATTACTGACCCCTTTTAGACTGATGGTGTCCCTTGATCTGTTCCATCTTTGCATGATCTAAAATTTGGTCTCGGTATAGCCCTTTTCCAAAAAACATTCTTCCTCAAATGTTCCGATGTAATTGTCTACATAAAAACTATTAATTAGATCAGGGCCCCCTTCCTTCTGCAAGTGAGTCTGAAGGACTTGTTGGAGAAGAAAGGGGCTGGCTGTGAAACCAAACATTATGACTTGAAAGACGAAGATTGCCACATGATTATACTCCTTACGCCTGAGGAATCACATGTATTTTGCATTTTTAGGATCAAGTAGGATTCTGTGAAATGCCTTACTAATGTCAGCTATCACCACGCTGGACGAGTGGTTTTCGAGCTCGGCTGCCAATCCGGTGGTCCGAAGTTTGATTCCCTGCTCTGCCAACGCGGAATCAGAGGAATTTATTTCTGGTGATAGAAATTCATTTTTCGATATAGTGTGGTTCGGATCCCACAATAAACTGTAGGTCCTGTTGCTAGGTAACCAATTGGTTCCTAGCCACGTAAAAATATCTAATCCTTCGGGCCAGCCCTAGGAGAGCTGTTAATCAGCTCAGTGGTCTGGTAAAACTAAGATATACTTAACTTATCAATGTGTAAGAATTACTATGGAACTTGACCAATAAATCATACAGAGCTTCCAGTAAGTTAGGTCCTGATAGCAAACAATCATTCAAAGATAGGCTAGCTTTTGCTTTAGATGAAGCATTGAATTCAATTCTTAGGGGAGTTGTCCTACTTTCTTTCTTTATCCCAAAATGAGGCATGTAGTATCATTCAATCTTTGGATTCGTTACTTCTTCAATGAACCTTGCTTCGAGATAGGTCTGTAAGACCTTGTAAGCTTCATGGAATTGTGGTTATTTCTTGAACTTGGAATTCAAAGTTTCTAACTGGGCCATTGCATTGCAGTAATTAGTCTGTGGATGCTCATGTCAGAGTGAAAGGGAAGGTTCACTTGATATCCTTTCTCAGTACTGATCACGGTCTCACTCACCCACTCTATGGCTTTACTATCTTGTACAGTGTACTGCTTTGAGAGAGCAATTCCTATTGTATCTTGTCTCCACCACTCGTCTACATTGTGTTCCGGATGGGTTAGCCTACACACACGGAGGGTGTGAGTCGTGCGTTGTTCTATGCTCTGTAGTGCTCACTGTGGTACTTTCCCATATGGGGACATTCCTCCATGGGTTATGACACATTAACCCCATCAATTTTATCCACTCCTAGCATGAAATAACAAATAATTTGCACCCACTAGCACATCTACTTTCTTTACTAAATTTCGTCTTAACTGCAGCAGCACACCCTTTACTTTGCAAATATTCTTTAACTTTAACATAACCTACGTTATGGATGGAAACATTCACGTTTTTGTGTACCACTAATTTGGTTCATATTATTCTATTCCCCAGTCCTAATCTACATGACACAACGTCAAATTCTCCTTCGATTATGGAGGAACCAAAGGGGACAAGATTTAAAGAAACTCTTCCTACTACCTGGAGATTCAATCTTATAGTGAGAGGCACTGAAAGAAAACTACTCTGACACCCTGTATTGAGGAATAATCTGACTTTATTATTCTGGTTAAGTTTGCTTAAATTAGCAGTCACTGTGGGTAACAAGGAACAAGGCAATTCAAGGGAAGGATTCCTTTGGGTTACTTTAGCATTTACACAGGGTTTTGCATTCTTATCCTTATCTTTGGAGATTTCTGCTGGTTTGTTGTTATTCTTAGCACTTACATTTTTCATGGGTCATGAAGTGACATGACTATTATCAAAGATATTACTTGCGTTACTGGGTGTAGAGGTAAAATGTGAGGATTTCTGTGGGTGGTGATTATCACAAATCAAGCTGTGGTGCCTAGCACCACATAATTTACTTTACTGTTGCACTGTTCTCTACGGTGCCCTACACTGAAACAATTAAAACATGTACATGAGCAAATCAATTGCCGACGTTTAGCTGTGATGTCTAGGGATTTATCACACTCATGTGCAGAATGTGTAGCATTACAGAAAGGACAGCATTTTCCTCTTGGACTTGGCCTAGTACTAATTTTATTCTCAGCTGCTTGTGGATCACCTTTTTTGCAACGCTTCGTCTTCTAATGTATGTATTAGGAAATCAATAGCCTCAAAGAATTCATCCAAATTGTAATTCAATGATTTTTCTGTACATCTTTCCTTCGGATAATTTCTGGTTGATTAAACTCATGATCATACCTTGGCCAACGTTGGCCTTACTCAACTCTTGATTTGTTCAATAAAAACGGTTAACTCAGATCTGAACTTTCTATAGTCACCTGCGCTTACACTCAGAACCTTAACGACCCTGAGTGGATCCTTTCCTAGAGCACCTAACAGGTACGTAAACTTGGTTATCTCGTCCAAGTCAGAATGTGTATTCATATGAACTTCAAACAGTCCTTAAAGGATGCATATTCACTCACCACCCTTGTAGGCGATCGCCAACCCGTGGTGGCGATTGAGCTGCAGGCCTGGTCGCGCGGCTCTCCTGGGGAGAGCGGCTGGACCGAGAACAGCGGCTCCGGTCCCGTGCGTCAGAGGAGCTGCTGCTGGTCCCCCTACCCGCCCAGTCCCGATGGGAGCGGCGGTCAGGGGACCTGCAGAGACCACTGTCGCGGTGGGAGTGGTGCCTGTCCTCACGGCGCGTCGAACCGCTGGATCGAGGGGACCTCTTCCTAGCCTCAGCCCGCGGCCGGTCTGGGACTGTCGCGTCAACCCTGGTCACCTGCAGATCGCTACGAGAGCGATCGCTGGCCTGGCGGGAGTCACCTGAGCTACCCTCGCCAGTCTTCCGCTCCGTGCCTCGGACCTGGCGCCGAGCAAACTCGGAAGCCTGAGCCTTGGCTGTACGGTCACCTGCTCGGTACCTCTCGCGAACGAGAGGCCAAGCCAGAACCTGGTGTAGCGGCAGAACCCCTAGCACCAGGTGAGAAAGTACCTGTGTTAGCCAGTACCCCTCTGGTCCCTGTCTTCTTCTTCCTAGCGGAAGGAGAGACGGGCCCCGCTCCCGAAGGAGCGGGAGGACCAGCGGAAGAACCCCCCGTCCCACCGGAGTGAGACGGGCCCTTAGAAGTTCCCGAAGGATACTTCTTTGTGGGGGAGGAGGCAGCCTTCTTCTTCCTCAGCTTAGAAGCCTTGGAAGTCGAAGCTTAGGGGGGGAGGAGGCAACCTTCTTCTTCCTCGGCTTAGAAGCCTTGGAAGTTGAAGGGGAAGAGGCGGCAGCAGGCGACGATGAAGAAGACGACGACGACACCTTCCTCCTCTTCCTCTTCTTCTTCGTCAGCTTCCTCAGGACAGACGTCAGGTCATCCATCCAGGACGGAGCAACATGGCCCGGCTGCACCTGTCCGGAAGGACCCGCGACTGGGGCAGCAACACCACGGTCAGGAACGACGTCGGCAGGGGCTGTTCCAAGCACGGCAGGCACGACAGGAGCGGCAGGCACGGCAGGAACGTCAGGTACAGCAGGAGGCGGAACAGTGGTCAGCAACATCCTGGGTACAGGTGGAAGGTCCAGGGGCGAACTCTCAGGGCACCGAAAGTCAGGGGTTGAGGCGGGAGCGGCGAACTCGGGCGGCAGTGGCACAACCCTCCTCGGGAAACCAGCAATCGGGGCCTGCACCACAGCTGAGGGTGTTACTGTAGTTATATGCTGGGTGTGCACCAAGTGAGGAGGGGCGGCATACCCCAGGGTCGAGACGGTGGTGGTGGTGGTGGTGGTGGTCACCGGTCCATGAGTGACCGGAGCAGCACCCGCCAGGTGATGCAACAGCCCCCGAACGCTCGGTGTGCCCTGGAGGCCCAGCGAGAACCATACCTGGCCGAGGTCGTCGCCTACAGCAGGAGCACCTGAGGAGGCAAAGGTCGGGTTAGTAGGAGGGGTTCCCCCTCACCCGGGGGGGGGGGGGACAAGCCCCACCCCGAACGAACGGAAGACCCCGAGTACAGTTGAATATCGGGGTACCTCACCCCCTCCTCTACGCTCGACGGATCGAGCGAAGAGAAGGAACGAGAACCCCCCCCCTCCCCGAAGGGGAAGGAGCCATATGCGGGAGCTGAGATGGCGGCAGGAAGGAAGACGACGTGTCTGTGACCAAGGGAGTCGCCGGAGAACCTTCCGAGGACTCCCTGGCAGGCTTACGTCGCTTCCTTCTACCCTCATATAGCACCCACTGCTCCTCCGACCTTGATATACAAAAATCACAGGGCTCGGCGCGAGAGCATTCGCGCCCTTGGCACCAAGCACACAATTCATGAGGATCCACTTCTGGGAAGGAGCAGAAGGCCCCACACTTACGGCCCTCCACACCAGGGCAAACTCTGCGGCTGATGGGGGGCGTGGGGACGTCTCCAGCTCACGGGAATCCATATCACAATTAATAATAAAATACAAAAGCACACGTACGTACAGTATTTTAACACACACACAAAGCAAACCAAGTTTGAGAAGACACAAAGCATACGACGAAAGGCGGGCAGAGAGAGGTGGAGAACATGTCTGTCAACCAGCACGGCCGAAAGCAAAGTGGATCTTCACCTCCCAGTCGCACGGTGCGCGGACTGTCGGACAAGCAGTTAACTACCGAACTCCCTTGTTCGAAGCTTACGACTGGTTCCAGCTGCTGCAGGTTAGTTTCCTATTGTAAAGGACCGATAGTTTGTATTCGTATTGGAACAGTAATAAATTATAGATTCCACTTGGGAAATTGTATTAACGGATAGTCAGCAAGAGTTCACAAACATACATCTTCATTGGAAGACAGGTGAAAGCAGAGTGGAGTGTTTACATCCGGGTAGATGGGCCTATCCGCCTACCAGACGTTAGTTACTCCCTAACCACCTTGTTCAAGAATTTAACAGCCGTAATTCCACCCTATGTTGAAAGTAATTCCTTATGTAAAGGACCGAGGGTTTGTATATCATATAGGAACAATAATTTTTAAAATGAAAACAAAATAATGTTTTACTTTCTGATAAAACAAAAATCTAACAAAATTGGACTATGTATGTTTTTTCGTTGATTACATCTCACGGAAGTTTGCTTTGAAATGAAATTAGACTAATCAACAGACTAATGAAGCACAGGAAGACAGCAGTTCACTAAGGATTTTCATTCATTGTAACTGGTCATAAAGTCAATCTTTACCACCCTGTGGTAGGGGTGTAAGAATACTACCACCATAGGTCTTGTGTGTTGTAAAAGGCAACTAAAAGAACAGCTGCTGCTTTGCAGTCTTACTTTTTTAGTAAAAGACTAGGCCCACTGCCAATAACTGGAAACTGCTGTCTTGCAGTCTTACTGTTTAGTAAAAGGCCAGGCCCACTGCCAACAACTATGGCAGCTGCTGCCTTGCAGGTGGATGTTTTAGTTAAAGGCGAGGCCCACTGCCAATAACTGTGGTTGATGACAGCAAGGGCATGTGGTCGTAAAACCCCCTTTGCCAAATAATAAACCATGCCTGATGCTGTAAGGAAAGGCGCATCAGGTAACCGACCCCTTATTGAAGGGATAACGGTGGGTGGGAAAGAAGAAAAAGATAAAGTCAATCTTATTAACCCTTTTAATGAGAGAAAAAAATATTAGGCCTATATATGTCAACTTTGAAACGAAAGCAAATGATAACGAACTTAATTATCTTTCCATAAAATATTTAATTTCATAAAATATTCAATAAACATTATGAAAGTCCTTGGGGCCAAATTTAAACTTTTAACAAATTCACCAAGGAGTATTTAATTAATTTTCTTTCACTGGACGTCTTACTCGACATTTATGATGTTAGCAGTCAGTTACAGTCAGAGCATTGTGTGTTGATGCTGTGGCTGCTACAGAGGACTGAGGAAAAAGCCTGTATCGTTAGTGGCGAAGATTTACCTGCACAGTCCGACTGTGCAGGCATAATAAGGCTGGCCACTCTCGCCAGATGGGATTTGTAATGCCTGAGCAAAGCGGGTGGGGTTTAAACCAGTTTGAATGTGAGTACGGTGATTTTTAGTCGTCTGATCTGATCAAGCCTGGCTGTCAAGTGGGGTCGACAAAGCTGACAGTTGAGGTTTGAATGAGCAATTTACGGTCCGACACGACAGTCAAGTAGGTGTTTTTCAGATTAAGCTGTTCAGAATTGATAGTTTGCCCATGAGTGGAGACTTTGACGAGGTTTGTATTGTAATAATAAGGTAAGGATGGGCAGAATAATAACAAGTGTATGTAAACTGTGTAAGTTTATTCCTGAGTAAACAGCTCAAAGTTACATGGAAAACAAAGTAAACTGTAGAGGAATCTGCTTGTTTTCCAAGGACTCTGGATAGCTCCAAGGCACATGGTATTTTCATACCAACTTGTAGAGGGCTCTGCTTGTTTTCCAAGGACTCTGGAAAGCTCCAATGACCATGATATTTGCATACCAACACTCCTCAAATACATGTTAGGAAGAAACAAGAGAAAAATATTACAAGTGACCAATTTAGACAGTTTGATCCCATAAACAATCCACCAATATGATCAGACCATGATAAATACTATGGAAGGAAATTATGCCAGCACTGATGCAAAATAAAAATCTAGAGAGGAGAAGTTACTAGCACATCACTCTTATCTTGCATCTTTACCATGCAGGTCCCCTAGACAATATTTATAAGTCCCATAAACTTAAAATTTTTCTCTTTCAAGAGTCCCTTCGTGAGCACATCGGCAATCATGTTGTCTGTACGACAGTACGGCAACACCACAGTTCCCCTCTCAACTAGTTCTCTAATATAATGGAACCTAATGTCGAAGTGTACGGCTCTGCCTTGATACTCGGGATTCTTTGTCATGGTAATTGTGGACTGTTTGACTGTTTAAAGCCAGTGTCCCTGAGATACCGATCTAGGGCAGCATTCCAACACCTTGGTGACTGCTTCAGTCCATATAAACTCTTCTTGAGTTTACACACTAGATTCTCCTTGCTTTTCAACACAAAACTTTCCGGTTGCTGCATATAGATTTCCTCTTCCAGCATACCGTTGAGGAAGGCAGTGACATCCATCTGGTGCACCAACAACCTTCTCTTTGCAGTGAGAGTAATTAGTGTCCTAATAGACTTGGCTCACATGACTGGACTAAATGTCTTATCATAGTCCATCCCCTGGCGTTGGGTAAAGCCTTGACTGACAAGGCTTGCCTTATGTTGATCTATCTCCCCTTCCAGCATTACTTTAGTATTGAACACCCATTTACTACCAACAACCTGCCGGCCTTCAGGAAGCACTGCCAAGTCCCACACATCACGTTTCCGTAGGGAATTATACTCGGCTTCCATTGCTGTGCGCCACATCGCCTCATCCTTGGCAACAGCTTCTTTGTAGCTCCTGGGGTCATGGGCCAGGGTCACCCATTCCCTATGCCAGTTAGGCTCACGTCTCTCTCGTTGTGATCTCCTCGGGTGCAATTCTGGCACCCCTTCGACCTTGTCCACAACTGCATCCGGTGGTCGATCAACAATTTGAGGATCAACAACATTCTCGTGCTCCTCAATCACTTCATCTGATTCATCTCTATATTCTCCCCCCTGACTTCTTTCCCCTGTTCTCTCACTTCCTTTAGACCTTCAACACACTTCTCTTTGAAGATAACGTCTCGACTAAGCCTGACCGATCTCTCAATGTCATACACATGATAGCCTTTTGAGCGCTCACCATAGCCCAGGGGGAGGCACTTCCTAGACTTAGGGTCCATCTTCGTTCGCTCATCCTTCGGAATGTGAGCAAAGCACATACAGCCAAATGGTTTCAGATAGGTGACATCCAGTTTTTCCCCTTTCAGTGCTTCGTACAGGGTCATCCCAGTAACCATCATCATGGGGGTCCTATTTTGCAAATACACAGCGGTTGCCAGAGACTCAGCCCACAATGTCCGAGTGAAATCCTGTAACATGGATTTGGTAGACTCCACCAGTGTCTGATTCATTCTTTTGGCAACCCCATTTTGCTCTGGGGTTTTCGGCACTGTCACCTCATGCGAAATGCCCTCCATCTTGAGGTAGGACTCGATCTTGGAAGTATACTCCCCACCATTGTCAGTACGGAGTCTTTTCACCACCTTGCCAGACTTCTCAATGAGTGCCTTCCATTCCAGAAATTTCTTGAACACTTCATCCTTATTTTTGAGGAAATATACCCAAGTGTACCAAAAACAGTCATCAATGAAAGTTAGGAAATACTGAGGTCCGCTGAGGGAGTCAGTGATTTTCCTACATACGTCACTATGCACGAGTTCAAACAGTTCACTGGCATGTTTAGCCACTTTCGGAAAGGGGGTCCTGTGATTCTTGCCATTGCACATTGCTCACAAAAATTCAGATCCAGTATAGGATCATAATCAAACCCCTTTACAAGGTTCTCCCTTGCCAGCTTCCGCAAGCATGCTCACCAATGTGGCCAAACTGATGATGCCACAAATCCTGGTTTGCACTGGCTGCATGAGTTTCGTGGTGCTCCACATCCAGGAAATACAGCGATCCTGGGCAGTGAGCAACTGCAGCCTCCACAATGCTAGCCATTCTGAATGTACAGTTCATCCCACAGAATACACTCAGCAATCCAGCCTCACTGGCTTTGGAAACACTGACTAAACCTGGCACATACAACAGCTTCCGCACCCTCTACTTGCTGTTGGATAGATTAACACTCAGAGTGATACATCCAATACCCATGGCTTTAAAGCAATTCAGTAAACAGCTCCTCTTCATGACACATATGAGCCATGGCACCCGAATCCGCAGTCCATGATCCAACCGGTGTAGTGTTGGATGACAGTGCATGCCAAGTCAAGAATGCCAACTCATGATCGCTTGCACCATCCCTTTGAGAGCTTGCTGTGTAGGCCATAGCTTTCGATTTCCCAGGTTTCGATAACTTCCCTGAGCTTGAACTAGGGCCTTTCCGGTTCAGCTCTGGACAGTTTTTCTTGGCATGGCCCTTCTGTCAACACTTATAGCATGTTGGGCCTTGCCAACTCCATGATTTGAATCACTGCACTTTTTGTCATTCACCTTCTCCTCATGACGCAACCGCTCAATCAGTCTCCATAGCTGGCACGTCTGGTAAGGCATCCAGAGCAGTCACAAGCATACCGAACGAGTCAGGGAGACTCGCCAGAAGATGGATGACTCTGTCATCCTCATCGAGGGGGTCCCCGATGACAGCGAGTTAGTTGAAGACCTTGGTCATGGCCTTTATGTGTTCCTCTATGGGCTCCTCATCTGCCAATCGCAACAAGTGCAGCCAACAATGTATCAGCAGTTTATTTGCCCATATCTGCTTCTGTAACTGGCCTTATAACAGTTCCCACACAATCTTTGGGTCCTCCGGGTCGCCCAGCAGATACAGCAGCGAGGGGTCCACTGTTAATACTATGATGGCAACGGCCTTGTCCTGCCCCACGAAGTAATTCTCGTATGCTGCATTATCTTCTCCAGCTGCAGCCTTGGGTGGGGGCAACTCGCCACTGTCAACCAGTCCCCACAACCCTTCTTTCTTGTGAGTTATTTCACATTGTATTTTCTAGGTAGCATAGTTGCTGCCTTTGATTGGAACAATATGGACATGTCCAACTGTCACCCATGCCCTGCCACTTGCCATGTTTACACACTAACATTGATGCACTAGGCTACAGAGTTCACTGTTTGACACCACAATCACTTTACAGTAACTCCCCAGTCACCAAGTTGACCAACATTTTGACAGTCAGTTCACAACTTGACACACCCACTCAGTCCAAGTCCGGGTGATTTAGTGGTTCACAACATGTGGCACAAAATCCAGTAATCACTCATTTTCCTGCCTATAATATGCACAGTTCTTTAGTCAAATCACATGACAGTGGTACATAAGACGTGTTATCCCTTAGACACATACATATATATATATCTATACACACACACACACACAAATATATATATATATATATATATATATATATATATATATATATATATATATATATATATATATATATATATATATATATAATATATATATATATATATATATATATATATATATATATATATATATATATATATATATATATATATATATATATATATATATATATATATATATATATATGTATATATATATATATATATATATATATATATATATATATATATATATATATATATATATATATATATATATATATATATATATATATATATATATATATATATATATATATATATATATATATATATGTATATATATATATATATATATATATATATATATATATATATATATATATATATATATATATATATATATATATATATATATATATATCTTAAGTATTAAAGGCCCATTAAAACTACTTGATATGGGTGGGAGGTAGTCCAACGAAATATAGTTCTTAGCATTAAACCAGTGTTTAATGGGCCTTTTATAAATTAGATGTTTCCTGTTTTAACAGAATTTATTTACAGACACATACATATTAACAAACCCCGAATAGTCAAATATCAGGAACCTCTCTAAAGCATGTAAAAAACACATTAATGGTAAGGATTTTATTATCATAGGCCAATTACAAATTGAAAACGACCCAATAACCTTGGAGTCCATTATGATGAAAAAGATAGTTCCGTCTGTAAATACACAATCATCCTCTGTTCAGTTATTTATTGCCTAGGGTGCGTTGTTTGTTTTTTTAAATTCTTTCAGTCACTGCCCATCCTTTGCAAGGATAAGGTACAGAATAGCCTTACTGTTTTATTTTTATTTATTTAAATTTTTCATTTTTTATTTATATATATATTTTATATTCATATAAAATTTATGTAGTTCTTTTTTGTGATTTTTTAAATATAATTTTACTGTACATAATTTTAGAGCTTAGTATATTTTTCTGTCATAAGATATCCATACATTTTTAAATTTTCTACATGCTGGTGTTCATTGAATTTTTAAATATTGCATAATTTTTATGAATTATGCAGTACATGGTTTTAATGTTCACATGTATATCTTTAATATAGCCTTGAGGATGCGACTTTGAGTCGTGAAACTTCGGCAAAATAAATGTACCTGAGTAGGATGCCTTTCCCTATGGTTCGTTCCCTTGATGATATGTACAGCCAGCAACAAAACCAGTGTCGCCCCGCCAAGCCTGGCTCGGAGAGATCATGCCCTTCTTGCCCTGAAGGGGGCCCACCTTCAAACAACAAGTACATACTAGTTAGAATGGTTCGAATGGGAGGAGGAGGGAAATTACGGTAATCAGGCAAAGAAACGCAATAATGAATTAAAGATATATGGAGAGAGAGAGAGAGAGAGAGAGAGAGAGAGAGAGAGAGAGAGAGAGAGAGAGAGAGAGAGGTGGGATGGGAGGTAGAATGGAGTATGAGGAACTGTAACAAAAGAAATGCATATAGTATATGGGGAAGAGTTACAAGGATTAGGATGTCTCAAAGACTTGTTAGTCCATCCAAGGAGACATCATGCGCTCACTTATTTGTAGGAGCAGGTTTCACTCTGCATTCACAGTGTCCTAATGATTTTGTCTAGCCTTCTTTTAAATTCTTCTACACTGTTGCTGTTTATTCCACATGTCTGGTGGCAGTTTATTCCACATGTCACATATCTTGTAAGTAAAGAAGTTCCCACAATGGGTTGTGTTGTATTTCTTCAGTTCTAGTTTCCATCCATTATTTCTTGTCTGGTTTTCGTTTAATGTAAATAGGTTACTGTCTACTTTTGTTAGTCCTTTCAGTATTTTAAATGTTTCTATTAGTTGTCCTCGCAATCGTCGTGTTTCTAATCCACACATGTTCAGGCTCTCTAGTCGTCTTCGGTAACCTATTTGCCTGATGGATGGAATTAACTTTGTTTGTGTGAGAGAGAGAGAGAGAGAGAGAGAGAGAGAGAGAGAGAGAGAGAGAGAGAGAGAGAGAGAGAGAGAGAGAGAGAGAGAGAGAGAGAGAGAGAGAGATAGAATAGAGAACGAGGAACTTTAACAAAAGAAATGCATACAGTGTATGGAGAAACCTATTATTGTTAATCTGATGAATATATTTGAGACCTGCTTTAAGAAATGTTATCGTATATTTTTTGGAAAATAATTATTATGAAATCTTATCACATTGTATTGTTTTGAATTGTTATCATATTTTCTATATAACAAAGTCTTAAATATTGTTGGAACTGACTATTCATATTAATATTATTCAGACGGAAATATCCTTCTTTTTCATTATCCTATAAGCAGCTGTATTCTCTCTCTCTCTCTCTCTCTCTCTCTCTCTCTCTCTCTCCTCTCTCTCTCTCTCTCTCTCTATCTCATCTCTCATCTCTCTCTCATCTGCTCCTCTCTCTCTCTCTCTCTCTCTCTCTTCATCTGTCATTTTGTGGCGGAAAAATTAGTGCACAGTTTTTTCGCGATAAAGAACACCTTGAGGCCTTAACTTTCCCTCCAATTTTCCCCCAGTGGCAGCAGAAATGCAATGGTTCTAAATTTCGCAAATGTTTTTGAATCGATTTATTATTTCACTTAATTTTTCTGCATCGCAAACAGTTATTTGATGTTGCTGTGCCTTTTTATTTAGCAGTTTATCCAGTTAGTCGCTTGGTGGAAAAGTTGAAATCGAACTATAGGATATATATATATATAATAATATGTATATATAATATTATATACTTATATCTATATATATTATATATATATTAATATATATATTAGTTTTATGGTAATGTAATATTGTATTATTCAATACCTCAATTAGTCTCTCAAAACAAAACAAAATTGGTACTACCTTGTTCAGAACGTTTAGTCAATTATATTCCAAGATAAAAGAAATATAAGAAAATAAGCTGAGGATGTCTTAACGAAGTAAGAATATATACTGAAAAGCTATAGATTTAAAGGAGAACTGGAGAAAATGACTCGCTATTCAGTAAAATCATAATTGGAAGTAATGATACCTCGAACCCTTATCCAGTACCCATCATTCTATTTAGGTAGTGCTGATTACAAAATACTGTAGTGTAATGACTGGTTAGACGATAAAGATTTATTACCTCTTTACTTTTATTCTAATTTAATACACTACAAACTGTTTGGTATATTTGTAAAAGTCACAATTATTTTGAGTCTCTAAAAGCAAGTTTTTTTTTTTATCATAGATACAAATAATACATGACATTATTTGTCTTCGTGTACTTTTTGCAAAGTGTTGTCCAAATAGGTTAACATGTCTCTGATATATCTCTTCCAAGAGCTTGGGGAGCTATGGATACACTCACTTTTGTATCTATAGGTAAGAACAGTTTGTCACTAAGTAGCGTAATGTAACACTTAGCCTTTCATAGGGCACTGTGGATTTCCTCATATGTGTCCTTTTGCATGGCCGTTATAATCTTTCTAGAAAACCTAATGTTGCCTCGTCCATCCTTTGGTGATTATACCAATCCCTGGGAGCTACCTGTATTTATTATAAAAGCGAGTTTTTCTCTCTTCAGCAAGCAATCATTGACCCAATATTCTTTTTTGTGGCTTTTTATTATATTGTTAGATTGGCTGCAACGTCACAGTCTGATCATATATTATTCATTATCAGATATTCCCTCCGCCACATCTGAACAACGTGGCTGCCAACTTAAGACTGACTACTTTGTTCAGACTGGGCAGGAACTTGAGGTAGTTGTAATTTTTTGGGAGTATCCTCACACTCAGTTCTTATCATATGATGAGATTAAGTGTGTGGCCCGTCTAACTGAACGTTAGTCCTGGCTTTAGTCGGATTTTGTTTTATTTAAACAATATGATGGTGGGAGTTCGCATAACCACTACTTCTTGCAGTTTTTGAGGTAGCTAAATTGGTAAATTTTTACAGCAATTTCAAAGTAATTATGTATTTTCATGTGTTTTGAATGATTATAATAATAATCAGGCCCTTACCCAGCATTTTTTTATGGGTTGGGGTCAATTTTTCCAAAACTGGACTTTTTCTTTTATAAATGTCATTGCATATATATCATGGTTGTGCGGGCCCTCACGGATATTTGACTTTTCATTGGCTGGTGGCCAGGCATCAGAAACGCTCGAGGCGCGTTGACCTTCTCAGGTATGTGGCGACACCTGGAGCCGGGTTTTCATTGGCTGCAACCATGGTGACGTTACTCCTGCCCATCCAAGGAGATTACAGTTTGGGGTATCGTTACGGAAACGTGAAGATGCACAAGACAGGTAACCCCTTTTACCCCATCATTAGCCAGACACCTGCCCCGACCTATGCTTTAGCAAAACACCTGAACAAAAAATCCGGGATTCCCCTGGTGACGGCATGATGGTGTCCCTCAACGTGGAGGCCCTATTTACTAATGTCCCCGTCGATGAAACAACAGACATAATTTTGGAAAAGGTCTACAGGAACCCTGACATTCAACCTCCGAACATCCTGGAAGAATCCCTGAAGAAGACTCTCCTAGACATCTGCATGAAGAGAGCCCCCTTCACCACCCACAGAGGACAGATGTTCCACCAGAAAGATGGCATGGCAATGGGGTTCCCCTTGGGCATCCTCGTTGAAGAGCGGGTTTTTTCGCAGCACTGATGTCCCTGGATATATGAGAGATATATTGATGATATATTTATCCAAGCTGACTCCAAGGAAGAGGTTGAGGCCCTTTACCAGCAGTTCCTGAGCAACAGTGCCCTTAATTTCACAATTGAATTCAGCAGTGAAGATTGGCTCCCCTTCCTCGATGTCCTAATTACAAAGACTACCCTGAAGATGACTACTACCGTCTACACCAAATCTACCAACTTGGGACTTTACCTTAATGGAGAGAGTGAGTGTCCTGCGAGTTTCAAGACCAGCACCGCCAGGGCCTTTGTGAGGAGGGCCTTATGCACTGTTCAGCATGGCACGACACTCACGCATAACTGGATTGAGCTCACAAATGATGGTGAACAATGGTTACTCCAACAAGCTGATCAACAGGGAGATAAGGACAGCTTTGAACAAATGGTACATAGGGAACGAAGAGAATGAAGAGAATCCCCGCCCCCCCTCTGAGGATGTACGCATTTTCTACAAGTCCTTCATGCACCACAGATACAAAGAAGAGGAGAGGTGTATCAAGAAGATTGTAGAAGAGAACGTCACCCTCATGGAGGAAGGGAAGAGGCTCTCTCTTATAGTCTATTATAAAAACTGAAGGACAAGAGACCTGATTATGAGGAATAACACCACCCCGCCTGCATGAGACCCCCCTGAAACAGAGTAATGTCGTCTACCGGTACACATGCCCTATCCAAGGATGTCTTGGAGTCTATATCAGAATGATGACGTTACAACTGTCATGCCCAGAACGGTGCCATCAAACACCATGTCCTCACCGCCCACCAACAGCATGTCGTATGAGAGGACATCGTAAAAACCAATAAGATAATCGGAAGAGCCCCTGATCAGCGATACCTAAGCCTTCTTGAGGCATTATTCATCCTTGATCAAAAACCCCTCCTAAATACGACACAGGAACCCTTCCTGCTGCCCACCTGTGTAAGGAAGCCCCCCCCCCCCATCCAGAGGATAACACCAGCGCCCAGGAAGGGACCAATATTGAAGAAGATGGCAGCAGTACCAGGAGCGACGTCACCACGGTCGCAGCCAATGGAAACCCGGCTCCAGGGGATGCCACACCTGAAAAGTCAAATATCCCCCGGGTCCTGCAGGAGCATCCGTGAGCACCCACATGACCATGATGTAAAGAGAAGGACTCGCCACCAAGATTCAGTCCTCCAGCAACCATCGCTGTGATAATGCCCAGGCAGATCTGAGCGAAATGTCGCATCAAGAGAGAGAGAGAGAGAGAGAGAGAGAGAGAGAGAGAGAGAGAGAGAACAACTTGTAGTAGCAGTAATAAATATATAATTCAATATGACTATACCGGATGTGACGATCCCCTTTAGCACGTTGCTTGCCAGTTTTAGCAATATTGAGAAATCCTTGATGACGAAAATAGAGAAGAATCTATACAAAATTAATGGAGCTGATGCAGCAAGACTTATTTGAAAGAGGGTCTACTCCCAAGATTGCATAAGTAGGTATATACAAGATGAAATACTTGAAAATGGTTTTTTAGTTATATTAAGAAGAAAAATTTGGTATGTGGTCTATGCAGTTCTACTCAATTAGATGTTGTTTAAAGTACTGACTTTGGGTAACAGAAAATATGGGACCCTCCAACCTCCCCATCGGTACAGACCTGATAAAACATTGGGAAAATTAGATTTTTTTAAATATTGTACACCCCTCCTACATCCAACAAGGATGGGGACCCTTTCGGAATGCAGGGTTTTGGGTGGGGTAAATCACCATCACCACAAATTGGTATTTGAATTAATGAATTGAGGTAAAACAATCATAGCATACCTACCAAGCCATAGTTAGGCAACGTAACCTAGTGCGATGTAGCCTAGCATCCCCTATTCGTTAGGGGGTGGGGAAACAGCGCATTGATCTTATCTGCATTTTTGAAGATTCTTGGCAAGCTTGTATATACTGGCAAGAGTTAATGTTGCGCTGTGCACGCTAATCACAGGGGTTATAGGAGGTTAGCAATTAGGCACATAAAGATCTACTACCCAAAAATTGCCAGTTTATCTATTTACAGAAGCAGAAATTGTAGAAAAACGGTAAAACTTCATAAGCTTGCCGCACTGGATATTAAAAAATTTAATCACCTACATGGAAAGAGCATGTGAAAAGCTATATAAAAAAGTATAGTCATTATATGAGAGATTGAACAAGGTGGAATTAAATGAGCTTGATTAGTTTTTACCTCAAATTTTTCCTTAGTCAGGAGAGATGTTTCCTCTAAGGTAATGTTTACTTTTAATGAGCCATGTAAATACTATAATCCACAGAGAAACGAGTACACTATGACATCTTACACATTTGACCAATCACAGTTTCATTTTTTGACACCTCAGAAACTTTGGCCAGTGGCGCGGATGTTCAAAAATTTCTTGGCACAAGAATACATTCTCCTACCAACCCTATTTCAGTTCCTTCTTAGACATGGAGCCAGTAGCCAGCACTTCTTCTGAGCAGCATTTATGGTATAATATTCCAGATCCTGTTGATGAAATTCCAGCATCTTGTAGTGACTGGTGTATTCTGGAAATACATAAAAACTAGCGGATTTGTGCCAGAGACGTAGTGCCTTTAAGGGGGGCGGGGGTTGCAACAGGGGCAAAGCCCCTCCTGCTAGGCTTAGGTAGTGGTACAGCACCCTAGCCCCTAGGTTAGGTTAGGCAGTTCTGTTAGGTTAGGTAGTGCCCTGCAAATCACTTTTCTCTTGCTCCCATCACCCAAAAACCCCGGTTCCCACTGGGGTCCCCCATAATTGTAGTAGTAGTATGGAGGAGTTATGGAGTTCCATTTGACAATGTCCTTGAGAGAGAGAGAGAGGGTGTAATTTTTTTATTGATGTTTGACGATTGAATTGGCTGTTGGTGAGTTCTGGGTTGTCTGCTGGTGCAGCTGGAGTTTGTTGTTAAGATCAGAGTTTTGAGTCAGTCTTGAAGCAGAATCTGTGATGGTCAGTAGTGTTGTTGTTGAGTTGATATTGTTGCTTTGAAGTTGTTGTGCCTGTGCTGTTAGATTTGTTGTGCTTGTGAGTTTCTGTTGAGTTATGTGTGAGTTGTTATAGTTGAGGGTCGTTGTTGTTAGGGAGCTGTTGTGGTTCTTGGTGTGGCAGCTGGATTGGTTAAGTTTATGTGCGGGGAATTTTGCCCACTTGTTTTTTAAGCTTGTGATCCTGCCACAATAGGTTTAGGGTTAGATTATATGTGTAAGAGTAAGTGATAATTTCTTGTTTTTAAAGAGTTTCCTTATGTTTCTATGCATTCTGCAACACCAATCTGGTGGTTTCTTGCGGTTTTTCATCGTTAAACCTAAACAAACTGGTGCGGCCCTCTCCTTAACATTTACTGGTAATGCTAAGCCAGCGTTCTGCAGTGATCTAGACTATGGCAATTGACGATTTTCTGTGTTATTTTACTTGCTTAACAAGAATTTGCAGTAATATTTATTCGGCCAACTGTAACTTAACTGTAACTTACCTTCAAAGACTACATGACAGTACCAACGGGTGCGATATACCGATGCACAGAGTTCAAAGGTAAATCACAGGTTAGCTACAGTCGACTGGCAAAATATTACCTTAACTTCTTGTAAAGCAAGTAAAATAACATGGGAAAACGTCAATTACCATTGTCTAGTTTGACTGAACAATAATTTGAAGCTTTGGGTCAGAGGGAAAAGCGTAAACATATTCACCATGTTTGAGTTCTGCTAGACGATGTGGGATACGTAACCAAGAGGGAGACATATGTTCAATAAGGGGAAGATGGGGTGCTAGGGGGAAGAGGGCACAGAAGGTACGAGTTGGTAAAGCGACTTGGGATTGTTAGGGAGAAATATGGCAGTAAATAACAATTACCCAAATAATAACCCTTCTACCTGATAATTACTAAAACTTACTAACACCAAACCACAATTGATCTAACTAATAATAGATAAGTATAGTTTGGGAACTTTACCTTACAGGGGCAGATGGACCATCTTTATGAACATGTGGACTCTCGTCTTCGATTCTTTGAAGTGTATTTTGAATCTTTGAATTAGATACAGCCAAATACCCGACGAACCATGAACACAGATAGGTTTCCACAACATTCAGGTTAGGTTGTCTGGATTACCTAACAGAAGTACTATCATAATTAAAGTTGAAAATACGATCACTTTGAGGACGTGGAGTCGGGTGTTAACACTGCGAATACTTCTTGGTAAATAATATGAAACGCAATTTGGGTATCAGCCCTGCTTTGGTGATAAGGTCTCTGATTGGTGGAAAAATTGTGGGCGGGTTATTGAGGGGGGGTGATTTCACACGTATGTGAAACTGAAGCTGTATTTGAAAAAAAAAATGTGCAATACTGAGTAAAACAAACACGAACAGGGTGTGGTAACGGACGGACAATACGGGAAATCAGAGAGGCCAGTTTGGGGAGTAATGTGAACTTTACAACTAATCTTGAGTATAATCGTAAAAACATAGTTTCTTTTATTTCCATGAAACCAAAAAAGGAAATATTGCAATGAAATGTGGCAGGGACACCCATTTTACATAATAGTTATGAATTCATACATACATAAGAATATAAATTATATATATATGCAAATTTACAATACTACATAAGTATAAAATATGAAATAGATAGAAGTCGGAGGTTAACGCAGGGAATAAGGAATGAAATTTTATCAAAATTCAAGAATATTCATTATTA
Source organism: Macrobrachium nipponense (assembly GCF_015104395.2). Lineage (NCBI taxonomy): Eukaryota > Metazoa > Arthropoda > Malacostraca > Decapoda > Palaemonidae > Macrobrachium > Macrobrachium nipponense. Next base: position 1,287,224 of record NC_087203.1, read on the forward strand.
TTATCATCACTAACATATAGGTTAGCATACTAACCTAACCAGCCTAACCTAACCTAACAGAACATGTTACCTGACCGGGGGCGAAGTCCCCTGTACCCCCCCCCCCCTTACTGAAAGGCAAACTGAACGGAAGACTAACTAACTTATAGGTTAGCATACTAACCTTATTAACCTAGCCTAACCTAGTAGAATGTATTACCTGACCAGGGGGACGGAAAAGGCAAACTCAAAGGAAGACTAACATAAAAGTTAGCATACTAACCTAACCAACCTAACCCAACCTAGCAGAACGTGTTACCTGACCGGGGTGTGTAGTACATTAAAGAAAGACATTTGATACTTAATATTTTAAGATATTTAGGGCAACATTATGAAGTGAGAAAATATCAGTGCAGATATTAAACAAATACTATGATAAACGGGACAGAAATAAAAGCTTGAAATAATATTACACGATTATAAAACAAATGAGGAAAAGGAATATATGTTAATGCATGAATCCCCCCAAATTCTCTACCGGGTCCTATTGCTATGTAGGGTTAATAATGCAACATGATTGGTTAAATACATGTAACACTTCCCCCCCCTCCCAAAAAAAAAAAAAAATTATTTCTCTCACATATAGCCAAACCAAAATGTTGTGGCGGATGACAGGTTTTTCCCGGACTATGTCGTTCGCAGTAAGAACATTTTGGTCATTTTACCCTTAAGGAAACCGACCTACTTAAGCCTGAAACCTCAGTGGTAAATGCGTATTAAGCACCCAGATGGAGTTTCACTCCATATTCACCGTAGATTTTGTTTTCGTTTCTTCTAAATGCAACCTCGAGTAACCTTTGTGTGTGTGCTAAAATGTAACATGGACAATATTCAGATGGCTTGAAATTATGACATGATTACAAGATCTGCGATATTAATTCCAAAAATACACAGAGAAAGGAAAATCATTAAGAACAACCAAAATTTACTCTTTGTTTCTTTAGAAAACAAAGTACAGTAAATGACAGATCCCAGGTAATGTCATAAATAAGGAATTAACCTCAAGGCTGAGATTTAAAAGGATAAATACACCTGGCAGAGCTGTATTCTTTTCAGCCCCACCCTAGCCATCTTAGAATCTTGAGGAGACTTTTTCGATACTTTAACATTAAAACGATGGTCTATCAAAGAAACACAAAGGCAAGGTATGGATGACCCTTTGCAGCATACAGATGTAGAGATTTAATAAGAGATAACCTGTTATAATCTTTTAATTCCACTACTTATCCCAGAATAAGACTGCCCCCAGACTTTTTAATAGACAAGTTGATCTTATAGAAAGCTTTTATCGGGTACTGGAGTCACGTCTTTAAAGGATTGAAATTCCAACTTATTATAAAGCCATAAAATTCGTTTGGTATTTCATTCTTGTCTATATATAACAGCGTTTTGTATAGTATGTACATTGTCATTCACTTGACTCACCCTGTAAATTTATAAGAAAAAAAAAAGTAAAAAATCTTAAGTGTGGGTTGAGGGATTGGTCTTACACCATCCAGTACAGAACTTAATCTGGCTTTACTAATAATACGTAAACCGATGAGATTTTTCCCTTTGTCTACCAGGGAAAAAGTTCTAAAATTTTAGATTCAAATACGAAGCATTCTGATGACACCTCCTGTCACCCGACACGACATTTTGGTTCGACTATAGTAAGTGAATCAAAAGCTCCCCTTATATACATGGCACATGCGCAGTAGGATTCAGCGTCGTAATATCAGTAGTAATAGGTGGATTCTGGCTATGTAACGGCTCCATTATCGGTTTATTTATCGCTTTATTTCAGCTTGTATTCCGTGTTTCAAATGTCATAAATAGGAGGAAATAACACAATAATACGGCAAAACCTCTTAAGTGTTTTACCCCACCCATAACCCTACTTTCACATAGGTCCCCCTTACCATAGGATAAGAGTTCAAAGGTAAATTAAAGGTTAATTACAGCCGGCCGAAAAAAATATTACTTTAAATTCTTGTTCAGGAGGTAAAATTCTATGGAAAAACGTCAACTGCCAGTCTAGTTCGCCGCGGTATACGGGCTTAGAACTACCTTAAAACGTCAACTGCCATAGTCTAACTCACTGCGGAAAACCGGCTTTGATCAACCCATTAAAAAAAATGGAAATAAAGCTCTGCACCTCATATGAATAGTTTAATGTGCTCGCAGTATTACCTAGTAGTAGTTGTAAGAGGCGGCCATGGGATTTACCTTTGGCTCCATTGCTAGTTTTTATTCCTTCCTTGGGTGTTTTTATTTAAGTGTTTTTTGTTCCTGCAATACTATAACTCATATAAATTCTTTGCAAACCCTACCATTAATATTTTGTATGCTTCCTGCTGTCGCTAAAAGAAAATAGTAAATTTACCTTACTTGGATGGACAATAACGTTTTGAGGGCCTATATCCAGAACAAGATGGTTGTGGCTCCCCTTCAGTGTTATCGTTGTCGTCATCAGAAAAAATTTCCCACTCTAAATTTACATTGCTTATTACACTTTAAACATTCCATTGTTGCAAGTTACACAACATGTTGCCTTAAAAAATCAATGCATTTTGATAAATTTTCATAAAAATTGTGAATTAACCAAAAATAATAAAAATTTCAGGAAGAACATAAACAGGTCATATCTTCACTCTATGAAACTTCACACTATGAAAGACTTGAACCAAATGACGAGAGATTGGTTGACGCCTGACACCTGTAAGTTTGTCTCCTGGTCACGTGACTCCTAAGCATACGACATAACTAACCACAATGCAATTTTAAGGAAAAAATGCGCATCAGAACCACAAGTCCACAATGCAGGTCTAAAGAAAAACAAAATCGCATCAGAACACAGACTGTGTCAATGTCAGAGTAAACAAAACTCTCAGAAATTTTTCGAGGATGGTGATTTTATATACACATTCATACTCAGGTATGGTGAATTCCCCCAAAAATTTTCAGAGATAAAGTTGAATTATTTTTTATGCCAAATGCATCTATAATACTTTAAGTATTATAAGATAATTTGGAACTGTTGTAAAATAATACCGGTGAATTGGGTATTTGCATTTACTGAGGATAAGAGAAAGTGCCCTCTTGTCCTGAGTCCATCAACACGCCTTTTCCAAACAATAATGCTGCTGCTGGTGAGCAAAATGCCATTTCCGCTCTTCTACCTTAGCAGAAGAAGTTCGTTGATCATTAAAGTTAATCTGCACCTTATTTATAAGCAATGGTTCAGTTGTGTGTTGTTGTAGGATGCACAAATAGGTGGGGAAAGGAGTATCCTGGCATCGTTATTCCCAGCGGAAGTGACAAGGAAAGGAAAACTAAATGGCTGGCAGCCATTACCTGTCCAACTCATGCTAGGCTTATAAAGAATTAAGATGAAAGAGAGCAGTGGAACAGAGCAGTTCATAACTTGGCTCAGATTACTCAGGAGGTACAATGTAGAGCACTTGTTCATAAGACCGAGAACCTAGCCCAGCCTACCAGTGAAACTTCTGCCATCCATTGCTGAGAGCGGCGTCTCTATATTTTCACGCCACTAATGTCGCGGATGTTATAGCGACTGTTTTTTAGGTTCGTGCCAGATGGAGGGAGGCTGATAGCCCGTGCACAAGGACAACTCGAATGGTAAACAAGGAGAATTTCAACAATTTTATTACAAAATTAGAATTTATCAATGTTAACAGTGAAACAAAGCAATAATGTGTGAATTTGGGTGGCACAGCACCCCAAATTTAGAAGAAATTAACATGGCCACGAGACCACTAAAAAAACACAGAAAAATCACTTAAATTAAATTGCACTTTCATTAAAACAGATAAGGACACATTCCCGAAAGTTGATTAAACAATGTGAGCAAAGGTTTACATCAATTAGCCCAACGATGGCTACAGGAAAGAACGATTACTTACTGTGCATAATGTTCACGTCATTCGCAACTCCCTCATGGCTAAGTTCACACCCATATACCACGTACACGACCCGGGAGAGTTGCTAACTGATCTGCATTAATTAGGAGGAAGAGGGTGTGAGCTTGGCGCGCACTCCTTTTATACCCGGCTAAGTCAATTTTACTGATAATTTGTTCCCTACAAAGAGAAAGCATTCTTCTGTATCTTATATAATTTACATGACAACAAGAATTCTATTATTAATCCATGAGAGAGGAGAGGCAATGACTGATAAATGCGAACTGACAAGAAAGAACCATTCTGCTTTAGCCGCCAGATCGCCTGATACGTGGCAATTTGCCGTACATTGAAAAGCGGGAAATGGATGGATGGGCGAGAAATATGTCACGGAAAACTCGTGCACTAGTTTTTCACGACAACTACCAACACATGGACAGAAGTTTTCGCCCATACGTATCTAATTCGTCTTATATTTTAATTTGAAGTTGATGTTTATGAAATAATATAAGTTTATACAAAATATTAGAGCATAAAAGCATATGTGCATTGAAATATTCTGATTTAGCTACATATTTTAGTTGACATCGTCTCGAAAAACTGATCAAAATGTGTGCGATTTCACTACATAGAAAATTTTAAACTTTATTGTTCTACCACATTCCTAAATATTTATTTATTTTAACCCATATACGAACAATAAATACATAAAATTATAATTCCATTTGTGATGGTAATTGCTTCCTAGCAAAGAAAGATAAAGGAAGGAAGAACGCATTTTCGAGAAGTTCGGCAGCAAGGAGGCGTTAGCGCAATGTGTTGGAGGCGCCTGTTCTGGAATCGTCGGGCATGTTGTGGAGTGCAACACGCGCCAATGTGTCGGGAGAAATGCCGCGATTTCTGATGCAATACCTCGTCTAGATTCATCTAATTAGTTCCGGAAACCTCGGGAGTCTGTGACGCTCACCGTAGGCTCCGCCCCCTGAGTGCCGTATAAATACGACAGACGAAGCAGAGATCGTAAGAGAGAGATCACCAGTTAGTCACAGAGAGATATCCTCAGTAAGAGCCACAGATCAGATTATCGGTGAGAGATCAGCAGCTGCAGAGATCATCCGAGGGAGATAAGAGAAAAAGGAACCGACGAAGGATCAGAAGAAAAGTTGTTCGAGAGTTGGTTGGATACTGGTCTAGTTGTCTTCAGGAGTGGACTACCATGTTATTGCGACATCGAGCAGACTTCAGAGAAGAAAAGGTCCTGCTACAGGTTTTGGGGAGTTCCTGCCTTTCAAGTAGACTAGTTTCTGCAATACGGAGTCAAGAGGACGTCTGCAATCACTGTTTTCCTTTTGAGAAGCCATCTCTTCAAATTGCCAAATTGACTAGCAAGTATTTGAATTGCCTCACTGTTCCCCCAGTACATGCAGTGTAAGATTCTATTTTTTTATGTAAATAGGAGATACCATTCTGCATTTACCTATGTTAGTAAGCTTGTAAATAAACCTTTGTTGTGTTAGCGTTTCTTTCTATATTCGTATCCCCAGTTTCAACTGTTGGTGTTGAAATATTTTTTTTTTATTTATTTCATATCGAACCTGAAGCGGACCTCTCTCAGAGGCCGTAACATTGTGTCGACCTTGGCCAGGATATTTCAGATCTGTAACATTGTGGCGACCTTGCTTAGGCTATCAACACTTTTAACAGTTTGAAACAGGGAGGATATAGAAAGAATCAGAATGAGTGAGATGGTGAAAGAGTTTATTGAGTCGGGTAAGCTACTAGGTCTAGAGGGGAATGATCTCCGTGAGTATGTCGAGAAGAAAGAAAGAGAGAAGTATGAGAGAGATGAAAGAGCGGCTGAAAGAGAAGTAATGAAAATGCAGCAAGAGAAAGAGAGAGAAGTAATGAAAATGCAGCAAGAGAAAGAAATGTTGGTAATGCGGCAGGAAGAGAGAGAGAAAGAGCGTATGCATGAGTTGGAAATTGCTCAGTTAAGGGGAAGTACTCGTAACAGTCGGTCAGGCGAGAACGGAAACGAAGCTGATACGTTAGGTATGAGTGCAGTGCTAAAATTAGTACCAAAGTTCGATGAGGAGGATGTTACGACATATTTCATGTGTTTTGAGAAGTTAATGGAACGAGTAGGTTCTCCTAAAGAAACGTGGACTTTATATTTGCAATCAGTTTTGAGTGGTAGGGCGCTTACTGTGTATAGTTGCATGTCTAAGGAGGAATGTGATAATTACGATATCGTGAAAGAAACTGTTCTTAGCGCGTACAGGCTAGTACCGGAGGCGTACCGTAAGAAATTTAGAAATTTGAGAAAGGATGAAAATACTACGTATGTAGAATACGGTAAGAAGTTAGAAAGGCTGTTTTTTGATTGGTTAACTCCTGCTAAGGTTGAGGATTTTGACAGTTTGAAGAACTTAGTGTTGTTAGAAAACTTCAAAGATAACGTATCCCCTGAGATTAAACTTTATATAGAGGATAGGCGGGAAGTATCTTTTGCAGGAGCAACTAGGTTAGCTGACGAATATAGTCTAACTCATAATTTGAGTGTTAGTAAGAAACGAAAGGATCCTTTGTCTGGTAGAGTACAAAACAGTAAAGGTTTCAGTCCTAGTAATAGCAATGCGAGTAGAAGTGACTATTCTTGTTATACATGCGGAAAACCTGGTCATACGTCTAAGGTTTGTAAGAGTAAAGTGGCATCTAGTGGCTCAGAATTAACTTGTTTCCGATGTAATGGGAAAGGGCATTTAGCAAGAAATTGTGCAGTAGAAAGGAAGGACGGTAAGAAACCAGTATCTCTAGTTAACCTTTCGTCAAGTAGGAATGATGTGTCGAGAGAAACTAGGAAAATATTTGGTGAATTTCTGTTGGAAGGCGTAGTTTCCTCTCTTGGAGGAGTAGATTCGAGAGAAGTAGTCTTGCTTCGAGACACAAGTGCTGCTGTCTCACTGATTCGAAGAGAGTGTGTGCCGAACAGGGCAGAAATCAATATGGAAGAGAAAGTCATGTTAGGTGGATTTCCTAACACTTGTGTTCTTTGTCCTTTGTTGAAGTTGAATTTAGAAAGTCAGGTAGTGTCAGGAGAAGTGAAACTTGCAGTTGTGGATAGTTTGCCCGTTGAAGGCGTTGACATTATTTTCGGTAATGACTTAGCTTTATCCAAGAATGTGAATCCTGTTGTGAGAAATATTCCAGTGCCTGAAATGGTAGTAACTAGGTCAGGTTTAGATACAGACGTAGACTACGGTCATAATTTGTTCGTGGATTCGAACGTGAGTAAGTTCGTGGATTCGAACGTGAGTAAGTTCGTGGATTCGAACGTAAGTTCGTGGATTCGAACATGAGTAAGTTCGTGGATTCGAACGAGAGTAAGTTCGTGGATTCGAACGTGAGTGAGTTCGTGGATTCGAACGAGTGTGATAGAGGTAGCGAGGTTGATCTTGGCATGAATGTGGCTGAGACACCGGACTCTATTGATGTTGACAGTGATAGCCAAAGGGAAGGCGTAGCTGTCGAGAGTAACGTTGTAAATGTACCTGTATCTAGTCCTAGTTACGGTGATGAATTAGGCTCTAACGTTTTGGATAAGGATGAACTAGTCAAGTTGCAGAGAGAAGATGAGACTCTAACCCAAATTTTTTAATGTGAGCTAGATGATGATCTCGATGTGTGTAAGGAAACTTTTTGTGTAAAGGACGAAGTTTTGTGTCATGTTTGTCCTAAGTCAGGTAGTGAAGGGGGAATCACAGGAAAATTAGTAGTTCCTAGGAAGTTTCGTGAGCTAGTTTTGAAGTTAGCACATGATGAGCAAGGACATTTAGGAGTAAATAAAACTTTCATGTGTATTAGTAGGGCGTACTTTTGGCCTAAGATGAAAAATGATGTATGTCTTAAGAGGCATGTTTTAAGCTGTCATGAATATCAAATTGCCGGGAAACCGAATCAAGTAATTACCAGAATTCCGTTGTGTAATATTCCTTCAGTAGGCGAATCTTTTGAGAATGTATTTATAAATATGTTCAGACCTTTGCCTAGAAGTAAGGATAGAGATGATTGCATAACTAATCTTGAGTATTATAAAAACAATTTAAGAGTTGGTTGGCAGCCAGCGGAGGAGAATGGAAGCGCTTGGCACTTAGCGAAAGAAAACCCGAACGGAAGTCAAGGGGAAACTGAAGGAAAACCTGATCTTAGAGCAAAAGAGAGAAGTTTGTGTGTAAGAGATAAAGTTTTAGTACTAGTCTCGAGAGAAAGTCCATTTTTACCTTATAAGTACGACGGTCCTTTTCCAGTTTTAGAGAAGAGGGGAAATATACATTATAGAAACTGATAATGCAAAGGCAATGAATGTAAATTTGCTTCAGAATTATAAACAGCGCCCCGTGCCGTGGCCTCCGCCCGTGTAACAGTGTTACTGAGTGAGATTAGTTTTGAGAAAAACACAAGAGGTGTTTTAGTATTTTTAAGTTTTAATCAGAGTTCAGAAAACGGAAAAAGTAAGAGAGAAGGATAATGTTATAGTTAGTAGCCTCTCTGGAGATTTCTCGGAATGAGTAGCCTAATAACTGTTTTCTGTTATCGCACGAGTGTGCGTGTTTGACTGGATTAAAGCTTTATGTAGAATTGTTTCCCTGCTGTTTAATTCTTGCTCCTCTTTAGAAAAAAAAATAAAATCAGTTGATTTCATTTTTTTTCTCTTTTGGGGGGGCGTGTGATGGTAATTGCTTCCTAGCAAAGAAAGATAAAGGAAGGAAGAACGCATTTTTGAGAAGTTCGGCAGCAAGAAGGCGTTAGCGCAATGTGTTGGAGGCGCCTGTTCTTCTAATCGTCGGGCGTGTTGTGGAGTGCAACACGTGCCAATGTGTCGGGAGAAATGCCGCTATTTCTGATACAATACCTCGTCTAGATTCATCTAATTAGTTCCGGAAACCTCGGGAGTCTGTGACACTCACCGTAGGCTCTGCCCCCTGAGTGCCGTATAAATACGACAGACGAAGCAGAGATTGTAAGAGAGAGATCACCAGTTAGTCACAGAGAGATATCCTCAGTAAGAGCCACAGATCAGATTATCGGTGAGAGATCAGCAGCTGCAGAGATCATCCGAGGGAGATAAGAGAAAAAGGAACCGACGAAGGATCAGAAGAAAAGTTGTTCGAGAGTTGGTTGGATACTGGTCTAGTCGTCTTCAGGAGTGGACTACAGTATTATCGCGACGTCGAGCAGACTTCAGAGAAGAAAAGGTCCTGCTACAGGTTTTGGGGAGTTCCTGCCTTTCAAGTAGACTAGTTTCTGCAATACGGAGTCAAGGGGACGTCTGCAATCACCGTTTTCCTTTTGAGAAGCCATCTCTTCAAATTGCCAAATTGACTAGCAAGTATTTGAATTGCCTCACTGTTCCCCCAGTACATGCAGTGTAAGATTCTATTTTTTTATGTAAATAGGAGATACCATTCTGCATTTACCTATGTTAGTAAGCTTGTAAATAAACCTTTGTTGTGTTAGCATTTCTTTCTATATTCGTATCCCCAGTTTCAACTGTTGGTGTTGAAATATTTTTTTTTTATTTATTTCATATCGAACCTGAAGCGGACCTCTCTCAGAGGCCGTAACACCATTCTTTTAGAGTGAAAAATAATGATAGACTTCACAGAAGCAATAGTTGCTATTCGCAGCAAATGGATTGAGATAGAGGACCAATGAATTTGAGACCCTTCCACTATCTTGAGGCAGTGACACAGACCAGCTTGCCCTCATGTGAAAGTTGTTTGAAACTACTGGATTCTAATCCTTTATAGAAAGCAAAATTATATTTATTTTTTTATTTAAATATTTACTGTTGCCATGGAATGTTTTTTCTCTCATGGTGAGCGAAGTTAACAGACTGAACAACTTTAATTATAAGCAACTTTGAGAATATTTTTTCCACATTTTGATAAATTATTACAGCACTACATGAGAATACATATGCAATGTAATAAGCAAGAAAGAAGCCTTACCCTGCCATACATGTACAGTATGTACAACACACTTAAGAAAGTTAAATTAGGTGAGAGTGTCATCTGCCATTGTTCGCTTCTGCCCACCAGCATACTGTGCATTTGCCAGATATGCTTCATTTGTTTACAAACATAATCTCTCTTATACACGGTCACAAGACCAGTAATAGAGAATTCTTTGACATTAGTCTGGTCACCATGGAGCTCTGGATAGACCATAGAAAGGGTAATCCTAAAGGACAAGACAGCGACTACACTATCAAAAATACTGATTATATGGAATTGCCCTATATTATAGGCTGTGCAAGTTGATCCTTTCATGTCTGTCATATGCCAGACTTCATTACTGTCCATTAAGTTGAGGGAGCATTGTATTTTATATATCGAAATTAGTCCATGCTACTATCTGTGATCAGTAAGATAAATTAATAAATTAGTCAGTTAATCTTCTCTCCCCACAGGATTCATGGAAAAAACTTATTTATCTGAAATTATTATTTTGAAAATGTGGAATTTGTAAAAAGATCTTGATACAATCTTGATACAATACTAATGCAATCAAGTTGCTTCAAATAACAGATAATTTTGGTGTAGTGAAAAATCGCAAATGCCTCTTAATTCTGATTTATTTATATTTACAGGATATGTAGGTAATCCTTTGCCAGATGTTGAAGTACGTATTGCCAAATTTTCTCAGGAAGGAAATGAGTATGATGTTCTTGCTTATGGAAATCACAAAGCAACACAGACTTTTTCTAAAACTGAAGAGGAAATTGTAAGTACTTACAGCATTGTACACTGAAAAAGTGTGTAATTGTTTTGTGTCCATTTTTTTATATTAACCAACTTCAGTTTGAATTCAAAAGTAATTTACTATTTGAGATCCTGGGACATTATCCTGACTTTTTATTTCTGTGGATCGTGCCTATTCATCTCTGCTTACACAACTAATGGTTTATATAATTTTAAAAGCTAATTATCTCTATATTACCAAGTTCCAATGCCCAGTTAGATATCATTGTGAGGGAAAGTTTTTGTACTAGAAAAATTACAGAAAACTGTTTTCTGCATGAATATCAGTCTACTTCAGTGATGGAAATGTGTATCCAGGTCATATATCTCAATGGATGGAGACTTGTGATAAATGCACTATAATCTAAAAGTAATTTTTATTATTGCAGGTTCTTACGATTTCTCCATTACACTGTTTTTTTTTTCAATATTTAACTTGCTTTTGATATAACAGGGGGACATAAAAGTGATGTCTCAAAGCTGCTTAGGTGATGTACAAGTACATGGTTGATCGAGTTCACCATAGTTACCTGCTGACCTTACCGGCTATATCTGGTATGGCCGCAGAACTTGGATTACACAGGGCTCTCACCCCCTCCCTCCAAACAAAGAAAATGGAATATATTTTAAAAATTAATTCATGCTTCTACAGCATGTGGGTAGTTTTACAGTTATATACATGTTTGAATTTGTTATGTACAGGGAGATATGGGAAATAGTATTACTACAGTAAGTCTTTTGTAACATAAATAAGAAAAATGTATACAGTAGTACTGTACACCTAAAAATAAACATAGGAAATGGGTTCTCAGTTATCAGTGTATTTGTGATCCTAGTATTGAAAGGTACAACTAAGACTACTTTCTAAAAAATGACTTTGGCACTAATTAAATTGTAATACATGAATACATCTTTCACAAGTGGTTTAAAATGTTTCTCCATGACATAAAATGTAATAATGTCTTCTAATTCTTTAGGAGTGATTAGTATTGGGCTCAAAATACCTTTATAGGCAAGCAAAATGGCATTTAATACATTTTTATGTTCCTGTAATATCACTTACTTTTTACAGTAAATGTATTTAAAAATTGTATATTTTCTAATTTGTTCAGTTCCTTTACATTTGCTTTGGTAGCAACTCCAAATAATGTGTTCAAAGCAGTTCCAACGAAGAGTAATAAGACTTTATTTATAAAAAATTTCAGTTTTTCTATTTGTTCTGCATTCAGATTGTGTGAGGTAATCACTTTATTTATCACTGTGCCTCTTACTGCTGCCCATTTTCCCATTCTGTCTATTCTTTATTTTTCCTGTTATACGTTGGCTTCGGTAGCAACTCCAAATAATGTGTTCAAAGCAGTTTTCCAATGAAGGGTAAGAGGGATCTTTTTGCTCTGGTTTTTATGTTAGTTTCTATGTCATTGTTTAATTTTTCTAATAGTGAGATTACACTGTTATTATCACCCATCTTTATTATTGACTTTATATCTATGTGGAGTTGCCTTAATGTATGTTCACTATTTAACACTGTTTTTATGTCGATAGTTACGATCCCTAAATCCCTAATCACTTTTACTTGTCCATGTCATTGCAGCAAAGATCCCTTTCATATCTCCACCTCTGAAGAGATGAGTCCAATTATAACTAATGCTATGATGAACCGCATTTTTGCATCTGTAAAAATAGACTTGTAACATTTTCTTTATATATAGGTTTCACTACATACAAGGGATTTTGACGAAGGAAAAATCTATTTCTGGGTGATTGGCTCGTGTCGCCCTATGAAATATCCTTAAGTTCATTATTTCTAGGTAAATTAATCCTAAATATTACCAGAGAAAAAATAAAATCAAGAAAATGTCAGTTAAACTGACTTGCTCACTATATAAAAGAAGTGTCGGTATGGTAATAGGGCGAGTGAGATCACTACCACGAGTCATTTACCATTTAGACCTTCCATCACAAAATCCCCCACCTGAGAGAGCTGATACCAAAGGGTGATGCGTCCGCTACTACTACTACTACCGACGCCAAGCGGAGAGCAGCGCCTCTAGCGGCCATCCTTTATAAATGTTCATCTTGTCCTGCAGGGTGGGTAAGGAAAAAACAGGGTGGGTTTCATAGGGCGACACGAGCCAATCACCCAGAAATAGATTTTTCCTTCGTCAAATAAAATTCCCGTTTTCTGGGCTCAGCTCGTGTCGGCCTATGAAATAGTACCAGAGAAACAGACAAGATGGAAATAAAAGGTCAAAATGAAACAAAATTGTAAAAAGATTGGTATATAATATAAGTGAATCAAAAACCAATTACACCATATTAACATAAAGTACTTAAAATTAGCTTATACTAGATAATGGTAGTACAGAATAGTATAATGGTAATCAGAACAGTATACAAAGATTCACTAAAATTAATAATTATTTACAAAATATACAAACTCATTGTGTTCTACCCTAGCATAAAAATAAGGGTAGAAACACTGAAGCACATTTATATGCATACAATGTGGGTGCCCCCTAGCAAAAAAAAATAAGGGCAGTCCACCAATAAGATCCTAGCGGCTAAGGCTATGAGTATCACGAAGAGCATAGCAGTAGGGTGAGGCATGTTGGACGAGGTAGGTAGAAAGGAGACCTGGATCTTATATTATAACTACTGTGCAGAATCAGGGGAAACTATGTTTCCCGCTGCTACTGCTGAAAATTTTAATGATTCCAAGGACTTCAGGTAATGACGTTTAAAGACTGTCGGTGATTTCCATCCAGTATACTTTTTAAGATCCTCAAAGTTCATATGTTGGAAATAGTTAATTGAGGTAGCTACTCCTCTGATATCATGTGCTTTTGGAAATGATTCAGGGTTGGCTTGTTTAATGAAGTAAAGGATCTGTTGTCTGATTCCTTTAACTGATAAAGTTCCACCCTTTTCTCTCATAAAGAGAGGACCTGAGGACCTAGAGGATGTCCGAGATAGAAAGGCTCTTAAAGTTAATACTGGGCAAAGGGAAGGATCTTGCGGAAGTGGGATGACTTTCCAAGGGGCCCATTTTGCAAGAGGATCCTCATTTTTAGCTAAAGCTGCGATCCGAGAAAGTAGAACTTCCCCTGAGGAGAGAAATTCTACGTGACCCGCATCTCTGGATAGAGCCGACAGTTCTGAAATTCTGGCTCCTGAAGCCAGACTTAATAAAAATAACGTCTTTCTAAGTAGCATTATGAATGTGCAAGACGAGTTTTTGTCAGTATCTGAGGCTAGTTTGAGGACATCATTTAAGAACCATGAAACTGAAGTAGGCCTTTGAGAAGGTCTAAGTCTAGCACAGGCTTTGGGAATAGACGTAAAGTAAGATTCTGTTAAGTCTATTTGGAAACCCAACTGAAAGATTTTCTTCAAAGCCGATTTATTAGTAGTTATGGTGCTAGCTGCTAAGCCTTTTTCAAACAAGGATCTGAAAAAGGATATAGCTAAATTAACTGTCATGGTTGTAGTGTTTGTTTCTTTCAGGAAGGATGCTAACTTTTTGACAGCTGAGTCATATTGTCTAATAGTTGATTCTCTTTTATCTGATTCCAGAAAAAGGATGTTTTGTGGGTCAATGTTAGCATCTTTTTTAGCCGCAAACTTCATGAAGTCCATAAAGTTAGGGTCTGAAGAATTCCTGAGGAAGCGAACACAGTCCTCATTTGTACTGGTTGCGACAGCTTGGGGTTGGGAATCCGTTGAGGTCGGAGACCCAACTCCAGAAGCAGAGGATACCAGTTGCTCTTTGGCCAGTCTGGAGCAATCAGGGCTACTAGTCCTTTGAAAGTCCTCAGTTTGCTCAGAACTTTCAAAAGAAGATTCACTGGAGGAAATACATAGATTTTCTTCCATTGATTGCCAGTTCCAACGACAGGGCGTCCGTGGCATAAGCCAAAGGGTCCAGGTTGGGGGCCACATAGCAAGGGAGCTTGTTTCGCTTGTGAGGCGAAAAGATCTACTTGGAGACCTGGAACTCTCTGGCATATCCACTGGAATGACCTGTCGTCTAGGGACCATTCTGACTCCAGAGGGACGGATAGGTGCCATTTGTGCTTGTTTGCTAGAGCAAAGATGGCTATCATGACATGATTCACGTGTTTGGATTTGGACCCTCCTCTGTTGATGCAATGTACTACTACTGCACTGTCCAAAACTAGTCTTAGATGAGACTTCTTTGGGGGGAGGAGTCTCTTCAGGGTAATAAATACCGCCATTGCTTCCAGCACATTTATGTGGAGCTGGCGGAACTGAACGGACCAAGTCCCCTGAACTTGCTTGAATTGAGAATATCCCCCCCAACCGGACAGGGAGGCATCCGTGTGAATGGTTAACACCGGAAGGGGATATTGAAGGGGTACTAACTTGGCAAGGTTCTTTACTTTTGTCCATGGACGGAGCTGGTTGCGAAGGATCTGTGGGATAACTGACAACTTGTCTCGAGACTTGGCATTTGCTCTTGACCGCCAAACTCGATTTATATCTTTCAGTCTTGCTTTCAGAAGGATGTCCGTCACTGAGGCAAACTGAAGGTAACCTAGGATTCTTTCCTGGTTTCTCCTCGAAGCTTGTTTGCTTTTGAGAAATTGCCTCACAGACTTGGCTATTTCTTTCCTTTTGACCACCGGAATTGACAGATTGTGGGAGGATAAATCCCATTGGATTCCTAGCCACTGAAAAAAACGAGACTCCGGAGTGAAATCCTGGATTTCGTTTTGTTTTGATCTGGAACCCCAGATGTTCCAGGAATTGCACTACCTTCTTTGTGGCTTTGAGGCACTCCTCGACAGTTGGTGCCCAGATCAACCAATCGTCGAGGTACGCTACTACCATTATCCCTTGTGTTTCTCAATTGTTTGGACTACCACTTCCCGCTATTTTTTTTTTGTGAAAATACCCTGGGGGCTACATTCAGTCCGAAGGGCTTCACTTTGATGGAGAACGTCTGATTTCCTAGTTTGAAGCCTAGGAATGGACGGAAGTGTCTCGCTATAGGGATATGATAGTATGCGTCTGTAAGATTGATAGAGCTGGTGACGGCCCCACGGGGAAGTAAGGTCCGCACCTCGCGGAGATGGAAGTCAGCATTTTGAACTTGTCGCAACGAATGAAAGAGTTTAGCTTTGACAAGTCTAAGATTACCCTTCTTTTTGTTGAGCCTTTCTTTGGCACGCTGAACAAGCGACCTTGAAATTTTAGATGCTTCACTCTCGCAATAGCTCCTTTCTGAAGGAGTTCCTCCGCATAATCTGTCAACTCCTTTGATGGTATCTGATAGAATGACTTGTTTGGTGGAGGATCTTTGATCCAACTCCAACCTAATCCTTTGGACACGATGCTCTGTGCCCATTTGCTGAACCCCCACCTGTGACGGAAGAGGAACAGCCTCCCTCCTACCTGGGGAGCCTCACTGCTGTTGAGCGGGTTGACCTCCGCGCCCTCCTCTGAAGTGCTTGCCTCTTGCAGCTCTTCCTGTACCTTGTTGGCGAAAGTTACCTCTCGCCCTGCTTCCTCTAGAGAACCTGTTAAAGGTTGGGTAGGCTTGGCTCTCATACATTGAGTTGAAAGCTGGCGAGACGGCGTATGAGGTCGAGGGCTGGTTCTGAGGAGACAACAGGAGAATGGGTTGTGTCTGTTTAGACGTCGAGGGCTGCCCCTGTTGTGTAACTGGGACAGCTTGGACGAAGTGCTGTTGTTGCTGCTGTTTCTGATATGGCTGGAACCTCCACCAGTTTACTTCAGTTTCTTACCAGCAGCAGGGGGTTTTCTCTTGCTTCCTTTTGGATGAGCATACCCATCTGGCTTTAAGGCTCTGGTTAAGCCTTTAAGCTGCAGCCTTGTGATGTACCTCATTCACAGAAGCTTCTGGGAAGAGGTCCGCACCCCACATGCTGGAAGCTAGAAGCCTATTAGGTTCATGCCTAATAGTTGCCTCTTGCAATACATGCTTTCGACAATTCCTTTTAGCCGTAAAGAAGTCGAAGGCATCAGCTTAAACTGACTGGAGCTGAGACTTAGCCAGTATTTTGAAGAGTGGTTCGGTGGCATAAGAAAGAGCAGCCATCTCCGTGATGATAAGGGAGTTAAGTGATCTCCCAAATCTCGTACTCTGCCTGAATAAGGCTATCAGGCAGTCTAGGGAGCTTTTCGCCAAACTGGTCCATCGCACAGTCTGGTTTCAGCTTCCCTACTGAGAAAGTGGCAGGCAAGTTCTCCCACAGTTCTCCGAAGGCAGGAAAGAGCGGAGATGTTGGTTCCGCCTCCCTCAATTGTGGAACGGGTTCATCCTTAAGGACGGCTTGGAGAGTCGTTTCCACCATCTTAGTTGCAAACGGAAGAGAAGCCTCCTCCTCCGTGGCAAAGATAGTGAAAGGGCTCTTGAATGCCTGGAGTTTGGTATTCGTACAATCCCAATCCTCCAGGCAGTGAACCCATTCCCTCTGCATGATCCCTACTGTAAAGAACAGTCTCTCTAGAGATTTTATCCTCTCTATTGAGAGCTGTTTCCGTCAGTCTGGCGTACCCTATGAAAGGCCGAGTCAGTCCGGGGGGGTAGAACTCGAAGTCCTCAATCCTTCTTGTTCCACACTCCGGAATGGAGATCATGCCATCCTTGAAGGGGGCATAAGCTGCCACCCTCCAAGGATTATTCATAGAGAAAGCTGGCAGGGATTCATATGGAGGTAGCTGGACTAGACCAGTACCTGCCACAGGCAAGTTCGCTTGTGGGGCCTGAGTGAGGCCAGCGAAGCGGTCATCATGTTCTCTAACACGGTTAGAGAGGTCTTGGATTGACTGACCAGACTGGTTAATGGTACTGGAGAGTTGAGCAAACATTTGCTCAAATCTCGTACCGAGAGAGCCGACCATTTCTCCACTTGTTGTCAAAACTCCATGCTGAGAAGGTGGTGGGATCAAAAGCACTAGGTCCCGCCACCCCAACAGGAGTTACCGAAGTGGATCCGGTGGATGCCGGAGAGGTACTGGCTCGGCGGGAACGCGGGCCTTCTCCTTAGAAGCATTGCTTCTTGAGCTCCTCGAGTGAGAAGAGCTAGGCTTAGCCTTCACCGCGTCGGCGTAGGATGTCGTAGACTTCCTTGCTGAAGAAGACGACGACTTCTTGGAAGTCGTCTTATGGAGGGTCTTCTGTACTCTCTGTCCCTTCACTTTCGGGGGTACAGAGAGAGCGGGTGAACGCGAAGGGATCTCAGATCCCGTGAAGCCTTGAAAAGAGGAAGAAGAAGGGACAGGGGAAGAAGATCCAGGAACGCTCAAAGGTAGTCCTTGAGCGCCCGAAACACCTACCTCGACCAACAGGTCCTCTACACCTACCGCCATTGGCTCAAGGTTAAGATCCAGGTTTGCGACGTCCGGAACCGGCTCCTGTGTCGAGACGGACCCAAACGCCTGCTGCACCTCCTGCTGGATTGAAGCTATGAGTGGGGCTGCTGAGATGGGGTCAACATATCCCGTCGCCTTGCCTCCGGGGAAGATCTGAATGGCCAGCTTCTTGTCTAAAATGTAAGGCTGGGCCTTGGCGGCGTTCTTGCCGAAGCCGCCCACCCAAGCTTTCAGGGTTGCTAGGGCGACTTCTTTCACGGCGGCAGCCTGAAAGAGAAGGCGATATGAAGCTTCTAACGGCGGAGATACAGCTTAAAGTAGCTTAAAACTAAAGGTAAACCATTGATAACAAGAAATCTGCCCAGGAATTTACTTACCTCACCCAAAAGCTGACTCACGAGGTCGTAGCAGATGGTGCATGCCTCAGGGTGCCAGACAATCATCCCGTTGTGGATAGTGGCACACGGGGCATGGGTCCTGCATTCCTCATGGGCACAGGGGTCGTACAGTACTGCGTTGCAGCCTGGAACCTGGCAGTTAGTGGCCTGTAAGTGGAGGGATACATGAGTATCGGGGTACACACTTACAGCCTGACATAGACTCCGTTGCATGCCGGAGTATGAAAGTTAGATTAAAACTAGTGCTCCGCCGCAATACGTGTGGTTAAATAGGCGGTTGGTTTGGGTCTGCAGCGTACGCCGGAGACAAGAAAAAAGGGTCCAACCAGGAGTGGTGAGGAGCCCACGAAACCACGACGGAGAACGATGGAGATAGGCGTAAAACTATAAATAAACTAATAAATCACCGTATCAGTAAGGGTATGTATCCTTATAGAATAAGACATGATTCTTTCCGACTACTAGAGGAGTGCCCGGGTAAGAAGCAAGCTCTCCTCCGGTAGCGGAAAACAGGATATACTAGGCAAGCTATATAGACCACTGGTAAATCCCACCCCGCCCGCTGGCGGAGCCAGAAACGACCTATAACCGAAGGGGCCCCCGGCTTCAGCGGGGGCTCCGTCCGATATGGTAGGGGAAGGGTAGGGAATGGGGGAGAATGAGGGAATCCCGGCGTGAACGCGGCGGGCGAGAGAGAGAGGCGGGTGGCCAACCCCCCCTTCCAACTACTACCCGTCGGGTAACCCGATACCCGAGACAAGTGGTCATCCCGGCCCCCAGCTGGTATGGAGCTCCTCTGGCCCCCTCAGAGGGGGAGGGAGGGAGGCTACAATGGTTGTCATGACAACCGAGGAGACCCGACCAGACCCCTCCCTACCACGTGGAAGGGAGGGAAGGGGGAGGGAAAGGTGCCTAATGGGACACGTGATCGGAGGTGGCCCAGGACGCGATAGCAACACAACCACAGAGAGGCCACGTGAACCCAACTGTACCAACACATGGTACAAGGCACCTAGGCTAGCCTAACACCCTAAATAACACTGATAAATAAAAAATACATCGTAAAAGAATAGAAGGGACACTTGAGTAAAAGAGAAAGAAGCCCAGGAGGAGGCGAACTGATCCGAAGAGCAGTCGACTACTCGGAGCCAGCAGTAGCCGATGAAGAGCAAGAGCTGGGATGCTGGGCGAGAGAAACACAATATAGCCCTAAATACTAAACTAAAAGATAAAAGGTAAAAGGTATGGGCTGTGTACTCTAAATCTAAAATACGATGTAATAAGACGATGAACGTAAATTAGAGCCCATAAGCATAAGATGTCCCAGTATGGGAGACCGGGAAATCTTAACAACACGAGGCGGCTCATGGCCGCCACGAGTCAACCGGGAGACCGTATATGACCTAAAAAACGGAAAATACTGGTCCCTGGAAGTATCGGGCACTTAACTTAGCCGAAGCGATAGCAGCACGTTCCATCGTGGAATAGATAAATCCAAAGAAGCGAAAACAACACGAGCAAAAGAATTACACCTGGCGTTGTCGAGCTAAATATAAAGGATGGCCGCTAGAGGCGCTGCTCTCCGCTTGGCGTCGGTAGTAGTAGTAGTAGCGGACGCATCACCCTTTGGTATCAGCTCTCTCAGGTGGGGGATTTTGTGATGGAAGGTCTAAATGGTAAATGACTCGTGGTAGTGATCTCACCCGCCCCTATTACCATACCGACACTTCTTTTATAGAGTGAGCGAGTCAGTTTAACTGACATTTTCTTGATTTTATTTTTTCTCTGGTAATATTTAGGATTAATTTACCTAGAAATAATGAACTTAAGGATATTTCATAGGCCGACACGAGCTGAGCCCAGAAATTATATTTATGATATTTTCAGTCCAACACCAGTATACACATACTAAATATAAACATATGTAACTCTGTCGGTTTCGTAGATTATATTTTTTGTTTACAACATTATCTACAGCATTTTCATGTCATATGTTACCTATGAATTCCGTGGACCATAGATCTGTTTTTACTACTTTTATATGAGTCCAGTGTGAACTACTTTCTCCTTTAGATAATTTTCATTAATTATTCTATATTTGTTTAATTTCAGCAATTCTATAAGTCTATGTGGTCCAGTGAACTTAGGAGAAACCTTTACATTTGATCGTTCCACACAGTGATTTTGCACATATATTTGAGTGCCTACTGTAATGTCTGGTTTAATGGTATTTTTATTATAATATTTGGCATGAGTGTTATGAAACTTTTAATTTTTCCCTCGTTTTCATGATTGTCTCGTAAGTACGTCTGGTTTTCCATGCAACATAGTCATCATAGTTAGGTATGTCTGGGTGGTGTTGCATCGTCTAACAATGTGTTAGGCATTCATTTCTGATAACCATATAGCAAATAATGTGGAGATTCTCCTATTGTTTCATTTACTGTATTATTCAATGTGAACTGTACGTCTTCTAGTGCTAAGTCCCAATCTTCTGTCTGTGGGCTCACTAAAGTTTTCAGGATATCCTGTATTTTACGATTAGTTCGTTCTACTGTTCCATTTGAACTTGGTTTATAAGCGGTTATTTGACACTTATTTATTTCGTAAAATTCACACATTTTCTTTAAAAGATCACTAGTAAATTCAGCAGCATTATCAGGAAGAAGAACTTGTGGATATGAATGTCTTGTGATAATTCTGGATTTAAGAGCTTCTGCCACTGTAGCTGCATCTTTGTTTCTTACAGGTATTATTTCTACATATCGTGTTAGAGAGTCTTAGAAGACTAATATTTGCTCATTTCCTCTAATAGTACAGTGGTACCTCGAGATACGAAAGGCTCAATTTACAAAAAACTCGAGATACGAAAGCAAATACGAAGTATTTTACAGCTCTACATATGAAAATTGTTCAAGATACGAAAGGTTGTTGCTGTAAAGTCCGAGATTCTCCCGGACCACCGATAACAATTTTGAAACTTGCGCGCCGCCAACTGAGTAGACTCGCCATCATCCTCCCGCTCTCCCATTGGTTTCTGATGCTAGTCACCGCCATGAGATCCTTCTCTCCTATTGGTCAGCATCCCTCCCATGATGCATCTACGTAGCGGCGTGCTTCTTCGGTCACTTCCCGGCATCATCTATATCATACGCACGCGGTATTCGTTCGTTCTAACGATTTCGTTTATTAACGTAAATTCGATAGTGATTTCATTGTAGTATACTTTATCGTGTTGTGTGAGAACTTTACTACATACGTATATGTAATACATAACATAATTACGTACAGTATATACGTAGTCATGGGTCCCAAGAAAGTTGAAATTCACGGAAAGAAGAGGATGCTCTTTTTGGAGACGAAGAAGGAGATTATCAAGAAGTATGAAGCTGGTATGCGATTGAGTGTGATCGCCAAGGAATATGGCCGAAATCCGTCGACAATAAGCACCATCCTTAAGCAGAAGGATGTCATTAAAGCAGCTACACCTTCCAAGGGCGTCACTATTTTGTCCAGCAAGAGGACCCACGTGCACGATGAAATGGAAAGGTTTCTTTTTGTCTGGATAAAAGACAAAGAAATCACTGGCGATATGATAACAGAGACGGCAATCTGCCACAAGGCCAGTACTATTTTCGGCGATTTGATTGCCTAGGCCGAAGACGACGGAGAAGAAAGGACATCAACACCAACCCCAGACTTCAAGGCTTCGCATGGGTGGTTCGAGAAATTCCATAAATGGACTGGCATCCATTCGGTGGTGCGGCATGGGGAGGCGGCCAGCTTGGACACGAAAGCGGCCGAAGCCTTTAAAAAGACGTTCGACGAGATGATGATCAAGGAAGGCTACAGTTCTCAGCAAGTCTTCAACTGTGATGAGACTGGCCTTTTTTGGAAAAAAAATGCCTCATCGGATGTACATCACGCAGAAAGAGAAGCTACCCGGGCATAAGCCTATAAAAGACAGGCTTACGCTCGCACTTTGTTTGAACGCCAGTGGGGATTGCAAGGTGAAGCCCCTACTTGTCTATCATTCGGAGACTCCTCGAGCCTTCAAGGCCCACAAAGTGCTAAAGGAGAAGCTTCCAGTGATGTGGAGGGCTAATGCGAAAGCCTGGGTAACGAGGCTTTTGTTCACCGAGTGGGTAAATCTGTGTTTCGGCCCGACAGTGAAGAAATTCTTGGAAGAGAAGCGCCTTCCTCTGAAGTGCCTGCTGGTGTTGGACAATGCCCCTGCTCACCCTCCTGGCCTCGAGGAAGATATCCTAGCAGAGTATTCCTTCTTCAATGTTCTTCATCTTCCACCTAACACCACCCCTCTCCTCCAGCCCATGGACCAGCAAGTGATATCGAACTTCAAGAAGCTGTATACGAAACATCTTTTCAAGAGATGTTTCGACATCATCGATACCACAAACCTCACCTTGCGTGAATTTTGGAAGGAGCATTTCAATGTTGTGATATGCATCTGACTCATCGACCAAGCAAGGCAGGAGGTTTCGAGGCGAACCTTGAATTCCTCGTGGAAGAAACTCTGGCCTGATGCCATATCTGCCCGAGACTTCGAGGGATTCGACGTGGGCGAAGCTGGTGCTGCAGATTCAGAAACAGTTGACGATCCTGAAACTGTTTCGCAACCAGATCTTGACAAGATCGTTGCACTCAGCAAGTCCATGGGGCTGGTTGTCGACGAGGACGACATCAATGACCTTCTCGAGGAGCACCAAGAGGAGCTTACGACGGATGACCTGAAGGAGTTGGAGGCCATGCAACATAATGTCGTTCAAGAGGAGTTCTCTTGCAGCGGCGAGGAGGAGGACGAGGACTCTATGACAACGGCAGGAATTAAGGATGCTGTAGCTGCTTTTCATAAGGTGCAATCATTCGTAGAAAAGAGACACCCCGAAAAGGCTTACACAGGTCGTATGCTTGCACAGTTCAATGACGTTTGCTTGAGTCGTTTCAGGAACATTGTGAAAAGTAGGCAGAAGCAATCTTTCTTGGATAGTTATTTTTTTAAAGAGGCGTTTAGTAGGAGTAGTAAGCAAAAAGGACGAACCAAGTGATGCTAAAAAACAGAAAGTTGAAAGTGGTGAAGAAGTTGAAATTTTGTAAAAAAAAAAAAAAATATATATATATATATATATATAATATATATATATATATATATATATATATATATATATATATATACACACATATATATATATATTTATATTATATATATATATTCTATATATATATAGATATATATCTACTGGGCTCAGTTCGTGTCGCCCTGTGAAATAATCCTTAAGTTCATTATTTCTAGGGTAAATAACCTAATAAATACCAGAGAAAAAATAAAATCAAGATGTCAGTATAACTGACTCGCTCACTCTATAAAAGAAGTGTCGGTATGGTAACAGGGGCGAGTGAGACCACTACCACGAACCTTTTGCCATTTAGAACTTCCCACATCAAAATCTCCCACCTGAGAGAGCCGATCCTAAAGGAGGATGCGTCTGCTACTACTGCTAATACCCACGCCAAGCGGAGTGCAGCGCCTCTAGCGGTCATCCTTTTCTATTAGCTCGTTTGCGACACATGCGTTTTTTCTTCCTCTGTGTTGTGATCGTTCTTTTGGATTTATCTTCGAGATGGAACGCTCAGCTATTGCCGCAGCTAAGTTAAGTACCCGAAAGGTCTAGATTTCGTATTTTTGTCTTCCAGGGACCAGTATTTTCCGTTTTTTAGGTTACATACGGTCACCCGGTTGACTCGTGGCGGCCATGGGCCCGCCTCGTGTTGTTAAGATTTCCCAGTCCTCCATACTGGGACATCTTTTCTTCCTTTCATGGGTTCTTATTACGTGTTACACTATTTATTTGCATCGTATTATGAATTTAGGAATTCACAGCCCATACCTTTGTCACCCAGTTATCTCTATGGTTTAGGTATTTAGGGCTATAGTGTTTTTCCCTAGTCCACCATCCCAGCTTTTGCTCTTCATCGGCTACGGCTGGCTCCGAGTAGTCGACTGTTCTTCTGAACGGTTCGTCTTCTCCTGGACTTCTGTCTCTCTCACTCGTGTGTTCCTTCCATTCTTTTACGATGTATGTGTTTATTATTAATTATTTTTATCTAATGTTTATATTATTCTGTGTTAGGCTAGCTTTTAGGGCGTCCAGTACCTTGGCATTCTATTACCCTTCGTGTTCATTCACACTTGGTACAGTTGGGTTCGTGTGGTCACTTGCCTAGTGGTTGTGTTTCTTATCAACCTCTTGGTCCACCCTTGATCACGTGTCCCACTGGGCGCCCTACCCAGCTCCCTTCCCTCCCTTCCGCGTGGTAAGGGGGGGTCTGGCCGGGCTCACCACGGTTGTCATGGCAACCGCATGAGCGCCTCCCTCCCTCTCTCTCTCTCGAGGGGGCTCCTGGGAGGCCCGACCAGCTGGGAGTTTGGGGAGACCACTTTTTCGACTCGGGATCCGTGGAGCTCCGACGTGTAAGGGGGTTGGGGTTGGCCACCCCTCCCTCCGGCCGCCTCGGCTCTCTCCGGTGTGTCTTGTTCGCTCTCCCTACCCCCCCCCCCCCTCTCTCCATTCCTCCAACAACGGACGAGCCCCTGCTCACTAGCCGGGGGCCCCTTCGGTTGTCGGAATAATAGCTGGCTCCGCCAGCCACCGGGGTAGGAGTTTCCTAGTGGTCCCAGAAGCTTGCCTACTACTACCTTCTTTCCGCTACCGGAGGGGCGCTTGCTTCCTTACCCGGGCACTCCTCTAGTAGTCGGAAGGGAGGCATGTCTTACTCCCTGTATGAAGTATACAGCTCCTTTTATATTTTTGTTAATTTACTTTAACTGCCTCCTCCGTTCTCCGTCGTGGTTAATTTCTCTATCCTCGCTAAGGTTATCTTATCCTTCTGGTTGCTCCCCTTTTCCGTCCCCGGTGTACACCGGAGACTCCAACCAGATCGCCCTAGCGCCCACACGTATTACGGTAGAGGACTAGTTTTAGAATAACTTGCATACTCCGGCATGCAACGGAGTTTGTATTTAGACTGTAAGTGTGTATTCCCGATACTCATGTATCTTTCCACTTACAGGCTACCAACTGCCAGGAACCGGGCTGCAATGCGGTTCTCCAAGACCCCTGTGGCCACGAGGAGTGCAGGACCCACGCCCCGTGCGCCACCACCCATGGCGAACTGATATTCTGGCACCACGAGGCATACACCATATGCTATGACCTCGTGAGTCAGTTGTTGGATGGAGTAAGTAGATATCAAGATAGTTACTTCCTCCATCATATATGTTAAATATATATCTTAGTTTTAAGTCTTAGTTGTAAGCTTATAGCTCCGCCGTAAAGGACTTCATTTGTCCTCTCTTTCAGGCTGCTGCTGTGAAGGAGGTCGCCCTAGCGACTCTGAAGGCTTGGGTGGGCGGCTTCGGCAGGAACGCTGCCAAGGGACAGCCCTACATTCTTGACAAGAAGTTGGCTGTCCAGATCTTCCCTGGAGGGAAAGCGACGGGTTATGTGGATCCCGCCACAGCAGCTCCAGCGATAGCCTCCATCCAACGCGAGGTGCAGCAGGCCTTCGTAAACGTGTCGGGCCAGGACATCGTGCCGGACATCGCCACTTTAGACATCAATGTAGAGCCAATGGCGGTAGGTGCAGAAGATTTGTTAGTCGAGGTAGGTGCTTCGGGCGCTCAAGGGTTTCCCTTGGGCTCACCTGGATCTTCTTCCCCTGTTCCTTCCTCTTCTTCTTTCCAAGGCTTCATGGGATCTGAGATCCCTACTCCTACGCCTGCTGCATCTGTGCCTCCTAAGGTAAAAGGGCACAGAGAGCAGAAGACCCTCCAGAAGACGACGTCCAAAAAGAAGTCATCCAAAAAGACGTCGTCTTCCTCCTCACGAAAGTCTTCGGCATCATACTCCGGAGCAGTGAAGGCTAAGTCTGATCCTTCACATTCGAGAGGGTCGAGAAGCAAAGCTTCTAAGGAGAAGGTCCGCGCTCCGACCGAGCCAGCACCCTCTCCTGTTGCTGCCGGAACTCCCCCGGTGACCCCTGCCGGGATCACGGCACCTAGTGCCTTTGACCCCGCTACCTTTTCGGCAGGAGTCCTACAGCAAGTAGGAGAGATGGTTGGATCGCTTGAGACGAGATTTGAGCAAATGTTTGCCCAACTCTCTAGCAGCATCAACCAATCAGGTCAGTCCATCCAGGACCTCTCTAATCGTGTTCTAGAACACGATAACCGCTTTGCTGGCCTGAACCAGGCTCCTCAGGCCAACTTCCCGGTAGTAGGTACTGGTCTGGTCCAGTTACCTCCTCATGATTCTCTTCCGGCATTCTCTATGAACAATCCTTGGAGGGTAGCAGCTTATGCTCCCTTCAAGGATGGTATGATTTCAATACCGGAGTATGGAACAAGAAGGATCGAGGACTTTGAGTTCTACCCTCCCGGATTGACTCAGCCTTTTATAGGATATGCCAGGGCTAAAACAGGAGACAGCTCCTCAAATAAGGGTAATACAAGATCCCAGGGAGACTGTCCTGTATACTAGAGACCATGCCCAGAGGGAGTGGGTTCACTGTCTGGAGGATTGGGATTGTTCTAATACCAAACTCCAGGCCTTCAAGAGTCCCTTCACCATTTTTGCCACGGAGGAAGAGGCTTCACTCCCCTTTACGACAAAGATGGTGGAGACGACCCTTCATGCTGTTTTGAAGGATGAACCCATTCCACAGCTCAGGGAAGCAGAACCCACATCTCCTCTCTTCCCTGCGTTTGGAGAACTTTGGGAGAACCTACCGGCTACTTTCACGGTAGGAAAGCTGAAACCGGACTGTGCCATGGATCAGTTCGGTGAGAAGCTACCTAGACTGCCTGATAGCCTCATTCAGGCAGAATTTGACGCGAGGACTAGGCTAGGGAGATCACTCAACTCCCTAGTCATAACTGAGATGGCTGCTCTCTCGTATGGTACGGAGCCTCTGTTTAAGATCTTGGCTAAGTCCCAACTACAATCAGTTCAGGCAGATGCTTATGACTTTTTCATGGCCAGAAGAAACTGCCGTAAGCATGTGTTGCAAGAAGCTACCATTTGCCACGAACCGAATAGGCTTCTTGCTTCCAACATGTGGGGTGCGGACCTGTTCCCAGAGTCTTCTGTGAATGAGGTGCACCACGAAGCTTCAAGGCTTAACCAAAGCCTTAGAGCTCGGTGGGGTATCTCAACCAAGAGGAAGCAGGAGAACCCTCCCTCTTCTGGTAAGAAACTCAAGAAAACCAAGAGGTTCCAACCATACCAGAAGCACCAGCAGCAGCAGCAGCACTTCGTCCAGGCCGTCCCAGTTACCCAACCAGGTCAGCCTTCGACATCGAAAGGTCAGAGCCAACCTATCCTCTTGCTATCCCCCCAGAACCAACCCTCGACCTCGTACACCGTCTCCCCAGCTTTCAATCCCATGTTTGAAAGCCAGGCTTTCCCTACCTTTAATAGGTTCTCAAGGGGAAGCAGGGCGAGAGGTAACTTTCGCCAACGAGGTTCGGGAAGGGCTACCAACAGAGGTAAGCACTTCAGAGGGGGACGTGGAGGCCATCCCACACAGCAGCAGTGAGGCTCCCCAGGTAGGAGGGAGGCTGTTCCTCTTCCGTCACAGGTGGGGGTTCAGCAAATGGGCACAGAGCATCGTGTCCAAAGGACTAGGTTGGAGTTGGATCAAAGATCCTCCACCAACCAAATCATTTCTTCAACTACCGTCAAAGGAATTGGCAGATTATGCAGAGGAGCTCCTTCAGAAAGGAGTTGTGTCGAGAATCAGGCATCTAAAATTTCAAGGGCGCTTGTTCAGCGTGCCAAAGAAAGGCTCTTCAAAAAGAAGAATGATCTTAGATTTGTCCCAGCTAAACTTTCTCATTCGCTGCGACAAGTTCAAAATGCTGACCATCTCGCAGGTACGGACCTTACTTCCCCGTGGGGCTGTCACCACCTCTATCGATCTTACAGATGCATACTATCATATCCCCATCGCGAGACACTTCCGCCCATACCTAGGTTTCAAGCTAGGAGACCAGGCATTCTCTTTCAAAGTGATGCCCTTCGGACTGAATGTAGCCCCCAGGGTATTCACGAAAATAGCGGAAGTAGTAGTTCAACAACTGAGATCACAAGGGATAATGGTAGTGGCGTACCTCGACGATTGGCTGATTTGGGCACCAACCGTCGAGGAATGCCTCAGAGCCACAGAGAAGGTAATTCAATTCCTGGAACATCTGGGGTTCCAGATAAACAAAACGAAATCCAGATTCACTCCGGAGACTCGTTTTCAGTGGCTAGGCATCCAATGGGATTTATCCTCCCACAGTCTGTCAATTCCGGTGATCAAAAGAAAAGAAATAGCCAAGTCAGTGAGGCAATTCCTCAACAACAAGCAAGCTTCAAGGAGAAACCAGGAAAGAATCCTAGGTTCCCTCCAGTTTGCCTCAGTGACGGACGTCCTTTTGAAGGCAAGACTGAAAGATATAAATTGAGTTTGGCGCTCAAGAGCAAATGTCAAATCTCGAGACAAGTTGTCAGTGATTCCACAAATCCTTTGCAACCAACTTCGTCCATGGGCGAAGGTAAAGAATCTGTCCAAGTCAGTTCCCCTTCAATATCCTCCTCCGGCGTTAACTATTCACACAGACGCCTCCCTAACCGGTTGGGGAGGATACTCTCAATTCAAGAAAGTTCAGGGGACTTGGTCCACTCAGTTCCGCCAGCTCCACATAAATGTTCTGGAAGCAATGGCAGTATTTCTTACCCTAAAGAAGCTCCTTCCCCCAAAGAAGTCTCATCTAAGGCTAGTTTTGGACAGTGCAGTAGTAGTACACTGCATCAACAGAGGGGGATCCAAATCCAAGCATGTGAACCATGTCATGATAGCCATTTTTTCCTTAGCGAACAGGTACAAATGACATCTATCATCCACCCATTTAGCAGGGGTAAGGAATGTAATAGCGGACGCCTTGTCCCGTTCAGTCCCTCTGGAATCAGAGTGGTCTCTGGACGTCAAGTTGTTCCAGTGGATATGCCGGAGTGTACCAGATCTCCAGGTAGATCTATTCGCCTCACAAGCGAACCACAAGCTCCCTTGCTATGTGGCCCCCAACCTGCACCCTCTGGCCTATGCCACGGACGCCTTGTCAATAGACTGGAATCAGTGGAGAAGGATCTACATCTTTCCTCCAGTGAATCTTCTCTTGAAAGTTCTGAACAAACTCAGGACTTTCAAAGGACAAGTAGCTCTTGTAGCTCCAGATTGGCCAAAGAGCAATTGGTACCCCTTGCTACTGGAATTGGGCCTCCGACCTCGACGGATTCCCAACCCCAAGCTGTCTCAATCAGTACAAATGAGGACTGTGTTCGCTTCCTCAGGAATTCTCAAGACCCTAACTTTATGGACTTCATGAAGTTTGTGGCTAAAAAAGATGCAGATATTGATCCCCAAAACATCCTCTTCCTAGAATCAGATAAGAGGGAATCAACTCTAAGACAGTATGATTCTGCTGTCAAAAAGTTAGCATCTTTCCTGAAGGAAACAGACACTACAACCATGACAGTTAACTTAGCTATATCATTTTTCAGGTCTTTGTTTGAGAAAGGTCTAGCAGCTAGCACTATTACCACTAATAAATCAGCTTTAAAGAAAATCTTTCAGTTGGGTTTTCAAATAGACTTAACAGAATCTTACTTTACGTCTATTCCCAAAGCCTGTGCTAGACTTAGACCTTCTGAGAGACCTACTTCAGTTTCATGGTTTTTAAATGACGTCCTCAAACTAGCCTCGGACACTGACAACTCGTCTTGCACATTTATAATGCTACTTAGAAAGACGTTATTCTTATTAAGCCTGGCCTCAGGGGCCAGAATTTCAGAACTGTCAGCTCTATTCAGAGATACGGGTCATGTGGAATTTCTCCCTTCAGGAGAAGTTTTGCTTTCCCCGGATCGCAGTTTTTTAGCTAAAAATGAGGATCCTCTAGCAAGGTGGGCACCTTGGAAAGTCATTCCTCTTCCCCAGGATCCCTCTCTCTGTCCAGTAATGACCTTAAGAGCCTTTCTGTCTCGGACATCCTCTAGATCCTCAGGTCCTCTCTTTATGAGAGAAAGAGGTGGCACCTTATCAGTAAAAGGAATCAGACAGCAGATCCTTTACTTCATTAAACAAGCCAATCCTGAATCATTCCCAAAAGCACATGATATCAGGGCAGTAGCTACCTCTATTAATTATTTCCAACATATGAATTTTGATGATCTTAAGAAATATACTGGATGGAAATCACCGACAGTCTTCAAGCGTCATTACCTGAAGTCCTTGGAATCCTTAAAATTTTCAGCAGTGGCAGCGGGAAGCATAGTTTCCCCTGACTCTGCACAGTAGTTATAGTTGAAGATCCAGGTCTCCTTTCTACCTACCTTGTCTAACATGTCTCACCCTACCGTTATGCTCTACATGGTCCTCTAGCCTTAGCTGCTAGGATGATATATTGGTGGAATGTCCCTTATTTTTTTGCTAGGGACATCCACATACTGTGCATATAAATGTGCTTCAGTGTTTCTACCCTTATTTTTATGCTAGGGTAGAACACAATAACTTTTGTATATTTTGTATATATATTAATCTAGTTTTAGTGAATCTTCTTCAGAATTTGTTTTGATACCATTATATTAAGCTATGCTTTACCCTTTATTATTATATTAAGCTAGTTTTAAGTACCTTTATGTTATAAATTTCGTATCATAACTTTTGATTCACTTATATTATACTTTTATTTTATTTTATTGTTTCATTAAGACCCTCCATTGTCATCTTGTGCTGTTTCTCTGGTACTATTTCACAGGGCGACACGAACTGAGCCCAGAAAAACAAAGGGTTTATTTTGACGAAGGAAAAATTTATTTCTGGGCTATGGGTTCGTGTCGCCCTGTGAAACCCACCCTTATTACCCACCCTGCAGCCCAAGATGGACATCTTTAGAAAAGGATGACCGCTAGAGGCGCTGCACTCCGCTTGGCATGGGTATTAGTAGTAGTAGCAGACGCATCCTCCTTTAGGATCGGCTCTCTCAGGTGGGAGATTTTGATGTGGGAAGTTCTAAATGGCAAAAGGTTCGTGGTAGTGGTCTCACTCGCCCCTGTTACCATACCGACACTTCTTTTATAGAGTGAGCGAGTCAGTTATACTGACATCTTCTTGATTTATTTTTTCTCTGGTATTTATTAGGTTATTTTACCCTAGAAATAATGAACTTAAGGATTATTTCACAGGGCGACACGAACCCATCGCCCAGAAATAGATTTTTCCTCCGTCAAAATCCCTTATATATATATATATATATAAGTAAAAAAAAATGTAAAAATAAAAAAAGAAAAAAAAAAATTTAATTTAAAGTTTTTGTTAATGTGTTTCGTAAAGTTTAGTTTATGTATGTTTTCCTTACATTTTGTTATGTGTTTCGTAAAGTTAAGTGTACGTACGTATCTGCCGTTTGTCCTCCTCCTCTGTCGCCACTTTCGGAGATAGCCTCACTTGAAAGGTAAGCTTCCACATTTTACTACATACGTACGTATGTACATATTTTAGGGCTGTTGCCTTGTATAATAAGGCGCCCTATGAGGTAATGTTAGACTTGCGATAATCTTACGCTAAGTCGGTTGGTATTGCACTTCCATATTCATGGGAGTGTCTTGGGGTTTGTAGATCACTTACGAAGTCGGTATTATCTTCTTTGGTTATAACGACGATGTGTTAAACTCATGATGATTCGGCAATGATGTGAGGATCTAGTAGAAACCACGAAGTACAAAAATACTTATATTCTCTGAATTTACATGGTGAAGATCAAGTAGGATTGTACAAGTCTTCTAATGACGATAGCTTGATCGCTTCTGCCAATGATGATGGCTAATTCTATTCTCTCTACATGATAAAGCTTAGGTAAAGAGGTACAGGTCTTCTAATGATGATAGCTAACTCTATTCTGTTTTTACTACCATCTCAGTTACCAGTCATAAAGGAACAGACAGTAGCTCGAACATATGAACATACAATCAGATGACATAGTTAGGGTAGTGTGGGGGTGTACCGTACTATTAGTAGAAAAATATTACTGAAAAATCAGATTTAAACCTTTAAGATAAGGCTGTGGGTCAGAAATATTCCCCAAGGAATGGGCTACCTACGACACACAACTAAATTTATCAATACGAAACTAGGGACCTGTTTTGGCCATTTAACCAAAAATTTCCATTTTGTCCATACATACTATGGGGGTGTTCCATACATGCTATTTTCACCCCAAAAAAATTCATTACAAATTATAATGAATTAGATATTACTGTCTAAAATTAAACAAACACATTATCTAAAGTGTTCTATTAATGAACGAGCAACAGAGAGGAGTTTTTTTGGCCTCATCTTGGCGATCAGTATTACATTTCCATTTCATCCCTGCAATACCAATAAGAAGTTTTATGAATGATATTTTGCTGTGTGAAATAAAACAAATAAGCATCCAATATTGTTTATTTAAGAAAATAGTGGAAAAATAAAGTCCTATTATTTAAGAAAACTGGAAAAATAAAGGCCTACCTCATTTCATGTTAAATGAATACAATGGAACATTTAGCTTCACTATATTTGAAAGTCGTTGAGTACGCCCTTGCTGGGGCTTCAACACACCTTTGCAGGATTCTTTGGACACCTTTGCTGTGTCCTCTATTAGAGGGAAACAAAAGTTGTCTGGAATACCAACTTAGACTTGATCCGGAGAAAACTTACATTATAGCTGGTGTCGTCCTCAATAGAGAGGATTTTACCAACATAATGCACCTTTTCCCTCCCCAGCATTTCGACTTCCTCTAGTTCCAGCTCCACCAAAATAAAGTCCCCTATTTCTGCCTCCTTCTGCACAAATGGATAGGGCTGGTCTTCTGTTTCACCATCCGCTTCATCAGAATATTCAGACGAGTCATCCAAAACCACCTCAGGCTTGTCATCATCTTCACTGCTGGATAGCTCTTGAGGCCTTTTCTTTGTGGTCTTGCTACTTTTCTTTTTCTTTGCCACACTTTTCTTTTTGCCCTTCTCTCGGAGGTTCTCGATGGCCTCCTCATTTTCTGTGAGGATGCATGCATGGACCCTCTTCCTTCCTTTCCCTCGAGGTCGTGCTGCAGCCTTAGGATAGGGACGAATGTCTTCTGGTGACAGGCCCGCGCTGGAGGTAGATGGAATGGCAGCTGTAGTAATACTACTGTCCCTAGAGGGTAATGGTGGAGGACAGTCAAACGTAGTGGAGGAAGAAGCTATGCTTACTGAAATGACAGGCTCCTCAGTTGCATTGCTTGGCTGGTGGCTGGTAAGGCTGGTTGTAGCAGTGTGGTCTTCCCTATCATTGTCCTGTGGTGGTTCTGGCTGGTCACTGACAGCTGCTCTCATGTAGACCTCATCAGGAAATATGTTTCTATTTACTGGCCAGATGCCAGTAGCTGAAAATCCACTCATCACATTTGAGGGAGTGCAGGCTCTAATCCATGCTTTGGAGGCAAAATCTGGGAGAATGTGCTCTGTAATGTGGGTCTGAGGATGCATGAGGGAATAGTCATTCAATAGTCCTCGCATATGCAACTTAAAGGGCCCAAAGACAGCAACATCCAATGGCTGTAATTTATCAGTGGTATGGGGTGGCAGAGTCACAATCACTATGCCATTGTTCATTGCATATTCAATGGCTTTGATGTTCATATGGCATTCTGCATTGTCCATAATTAAAAGGATCTTGTTCTCTGGGCTGCAGAATGTCTTCTCTTGAATATGCTCTAGTGTTTGAAAGAAAACATTCCCCATTCATCCAGCCATTGTGATTGAGGACACCTTTAGATCCTGCAAGTGTCCCTCTCATAAAGGAGTCATCCCAGCGCTTTCTTGGAATTATGAATACTGGAGGAAGGAAACTACCTCCAGCACTTATAATTCCTACGAAAGTCATTGATTTTCCTCTTTCACGAGAAATCTGCGATGCTACTGGCTTCCCTTTCTCACAGACAACCTTTAAAGGTTTCATTACAGTATTTAGACTGCTCTCATCAAGATTGAATATCCTGTCAGGACTAAATCTGTATTTTTCCATAGCCTCAACATAAGCATAAAAAAACATGCCCACACTGTGCTTATTGAAGCTTACAGCCCTGGCAATGGACATTCCTTCCGAAGCCTTCAGAGTCAGCTGTGGGTGGCGAGCCATAAATGCATAGTACCAGTCCCTGGTGGCAGACTGTTCCCTCTCCCAGGCTGACGGGATACATGGTGACTTACAGGCAAGTGCATACTCGTAAGCCAGCTTACGGAGCTCCTTGACTGGGAGGCCGTGAAACATCTTTGCAATCTTGATAGCATACTCACAAAGCTTTGTCTCCTCCCCCTCTGTGAAGACCTTGTGGGGACTACCATGGAGAGGGACAAAGGTCTTACCATCAGATAACTTTCTGGATCTACTGACTGCATCCTGTAAGGTCATCACTTTCACTCCAAACTTCTTGCAAGCTTCCCTGATACTGCATCCTGTTTCCACATGGTACTGAAAAGCCTCCTTCAAAGCTGTTCTATCTGTTTGCCTCTCCCCCTTTTTTGGCACAATGTCCTCGGCATGTTTTAGTCTGCAAGTGAAATTACAAGTCATCAAATAACTGGTAACTACCAAAATGAACAGTATGTGTCAAGTGTGGGGGTGCATCGTACACCATCGTACGTTGCACCCCCATACCTACAGCTGTTTTTTTTTTTTTTTGAAAAAAAAAAATGTATCCAATCACCCTACACGATTATAAACTTCACAACACACGTACAATACCGCAATGCGCACTAAACATCATTACATGAGTAATATCACATTTCAATTGCATTCAGAAAATATTTATTTTCCCTTACCATTTCAACAATGTAACAGTTTTTTTTGGCGCCTATTATACACCTGGTACTTGCATTTCTTCATATTGAATGTAAGTAAACTATTACATAAGGGTTTTATCTTAATTGAACGTAAAATATAAAGTATGTAGAAATTTGTGTACGCTACACCCCCTCACAACAATGTACGCTACACCCCCTACAAGCCATATTGCCTTCAAACCATTATCACAGCAACAATGTTGGATAAAACCTAGATATATCTTCATATATCACCTACATCTGACTAATATTCATATTCAATACCTTACCAATAGGATCAGGCTGCATTAAAATTAGGAAACGATATGATATGGATGTCTCAAATTAAATCGGATGCTACAAAAATAAAAAATCTTACCTCCAATCCATACCCGTCGAGCTAGGAGAAATGAAAGCAGCCATCTTGGTTCACTGATGACGCTTCACATCTCAGTGCTGCCAACAGAACTCTTCTTTAAATTCTCTAATTTTAACAGAGCTTGTACGGTCCACCCCCGTGTACGCTAATCCCCCACATTACCCTACATACGAACACACAATCAGATGACATAGTTACTAATCACGTAGGCCGCTTGAGCTATAGGTCACGGTGTTTGTCTCAAGCAGGGAGCTTGGACTGTTTCAAAACAAATGAATGACCACAGATGACGGCATGTTATCTTAGCCTACATACTTTTCTGGGCTCAGCTCGTGTCGGCCTATGAAAGGATCCTTAATATCATTCTTTCTAGGTAAAATTAATCTAAATTACCAGAGAAAAACAAAATTAAGAAAATGTCAGTAAAACTGACTCGCTCACTCTTAAAAAGAGTGTCGGTATGATAATAGGGGCGAGTGGGGAACACTACCACGAGACAATCACCAATTAGAACTTCCAATCAGAATCCCCCCAAGAGAGAGCTGATACCAACGGGCGATGCAGCCGCTACTACTACTACTAGAGGACGCCACGGACAGCAGCGCCCCTAGCGGACATCCTTAATTTTTAGCGCTAGCGTCAAGACGCAATTTTTCCTTGTGCTGTGCTATTTCGGGATTTATCTCTTTAATCTACCATGGAACGCTCTGCTATTGCCACGGCTAAGTTAAGTAACTCATAAGTAATGTTTTACCACATTTTTATCTTCCGGGTACCAGTATTTTCCTCTTAAATAGGTCATATACGGTTCCCTGTTGTCTCGTGGCGGCGCCATGCTGCCTCGTAAGAATTCCCGGCGGTCCTCCATTACTGGTACTTCTTATACTTATGGGCTTACTAATACGTTTCATGTTTTTACATCGAGTTCTAGCTAGTTTAGCCCTCCTACCATATCTCTTAGTTTGGTATTTAGGGCTATTATTATTATTCCGGCCCAGCATCCCGGCTCTTGCTCTTCATCGGCTATCGCTGGCTCCGAGTAGGCTTCTGTTTCTTGGAACAGTCTGCCTCCTCCTGGGCTTCTTTCTCTTTTACTAAAGTGTCTTTTCCATCTTTTCGATGTATATATTTATTATATTTAGGGTGTTAGGCTAGCCTAGGTGCTTGTTCCTTGTATTGGTACAGCTTGGTTCACGTGGCCCTCTCACGGTTGTGTTGCTCGCGGCCTAGGCCACTTGCGGTCACGTGTTCCATCGCACCTTACCCTGCCCCTGCCCTCCCTTTCTGGTATAGGAGGACTGGGGTACCCCTTGGTTGTCATGACAACCTCAGTCGCCTTCTCTCACTCCTACTCTGAGGTGGCCAGGGGTTCCTCCCAGCGGGGGGTATAGGGCGACCACTCATGAGGTACCGGGTGGTTCTCCATGCGGGTAGTCGGTGAGGCGGGGAGGAGTAGGCCGTGTCCCTCCCCCCTCTCTCGCTCCCGCCGTGTTACGCCGAGACCTTCCTCCCCCCCCTCCCCAGTTGCTCAGCCACCTCCCTCGCTATACGAAAGGAGCCTTCCGTCGCAGCCGGGGCACCTTTGGTTATAGATTACTGGCTCCGCTAGCGGGCGGGGTGGGCACTACTAGTGGTCGGT
This sequence comes from Macrobrachium nipponense, assembly GCF_015104395.2. Lineage (NCBI taxonomy): Eukaryota > Metazoa > Arthropoda > Malacostraca > Decapoda > Palaemonidae > Macrobrachium > Macrobrachium nipponense. Next base: position 1,324,711 of record NC_087203.1, read on the forward strand.
TGCTTGCCTACTATATCCTTACATCTCTCCCCCGCTACCGGAAGGAGCTGCTTCTTACCCGCGCACTCTTCTAGTAGACGGGCGGAGAGAGGTTTGTATTATTATTATTATTATTAATTTAAGGATATACCCTAATTTTACAATGAATTGTGTAAATATTATTATTAATATCTACCACTCCCCGCCATTTTCCGTCGTGGTTTCCAATTACCACCACTCCTGGTTGGTTTCTTTTTGTGTCCCCCGCCATCAGCGGAGCCATAGCCTAGGGCCACAACAACCAACCTGGTTACCACACGTATTTTGGCGGGGCTCTGGTTTAATCTAACTTTATCGCTCCGGCACCAGCGGAGCATCTGTTAGACTGTAAGTGTTTACCTGGTACTCATGTATCTTTCCACTTACAGGCTACCAACTTTCAGGTCCCAGCGTGCAACGCGACGTTGTACGACCCCTGCGGCCACGATGAGTGCAGGTCTCACGCCCCCCTGTGCCACGTCATACAATGAGATGATCGTCTGGCACCCAGAAGCCTGCGCCATCTGCTACGACCTGGTCGGTCAGCTGGGAGATGGGGTAAGTCCGTTATAGGCTTCCTTATCATTTTACTAACAACTCTTAGTCATAAGTTTGTTAACCCCGTTCCGCCACTAGAAGCTAATCTCGCCTTTCTTTCAGGCTACTGGTGTGAGGGAAGTCGCCCTCGCCACCCTGAAAGCGTGGGTGCGGCTTCGGGAAGAACGCCGCCAAGGCCAGCCATACATTCTTGATAAGAAGCTGGCCGTCCATATCTTCCCTGCGGGCAAGTCGACTGGTTACGTTGACCCCTTGTCCGCGGCCCCTCTGATAGCCTCCATCCAGCAAGACCTCCAGCAATCCTTTGGGGGTCGTAGCCTCCCAGGAGTCGGTCCCGTCCGTCGCTTGCGCCCTGGACCTTAACATCGAACCCATGGCGGTAGGGGTTGAGGATTTGTTGGTTGAGGTAGGTGTGTCGGGCGCCCAAGGTCTTTCCTTGGGTGCTCCTGGATCTTCTCCTGTCCCTTCCTCGAAGTGCTTCATTCCAAGGCTTTTAATATCTGAGATCCCTACCCGCTCTCCCGCTCTCTCTGTACCCCCAAAGGTGAAGGGACAGAGAGAACCGAAGACTCTGGCCAAGACAACTTCTAGGAAGTCGTCTTCGTCTTCTTCGGCTAGGAAGTCTTCGACTTCCTACGCCGATGCGGTGAAAGCGAAGCCGAGTCTCTTCTCACTCAAAGAGCTCTAGAAGCAAGGCTTCTAAGGAGAAGGCTCGCGCTCCCGCCGAGCCAGTGCCTTCTCCCGCCTCCACCGCTTCCACTCCGGCTACGCCGGTAGGAGGAGCAGGGGCCTAGCACCTTTGATCCCTCTTGCTTTCTCAGAAGTGGTGGTGATGCAACAGGTGGGCGAGCTGGTTGGCTCGTCCAAGTCTCCGCGCCTTGGGACGAGATTCGAGCAGATGTTCGCACAGTTGTCGAGCACTCTGTCTCAATCAGGCCAGTCGATTCAAGACCTCTCTAACAGGGTTAGAGAGAATGAGGACCGGGTAGCCGGGCTATCTCAGGTTCCTCTTCCAGTCTCTCCAGCGCCAAGCACTGGCATTCTACAACTCCCGCCATACGACTCTCTGCCAGCTTTCTCCATGGAGAACCCATGGAGAGTAGCTGCCTACGCTCCTTTCAAGGATGGGATGATTCTCTATCCCGGAGTGTGGAACTCGAAGGATTGAGGACTTTGAGTTTTACCCTCCGGGTCTTACGCAGCCTTTCATCGGTTATGCTAGGCTGACTGTAACGGCTCTGACTAGGGAAGACAAGATCTCTAGAGAGTCTGTCCTATATAGTAGAGAGCATGCTCAGCGGAATGGGTTCACTGCCTTGAGGACTGGGAGTGTACGAACACTAAACTCCAGGACCTACAAGAGCCCCACCTTTACTATTTTCGCGACGGAAGAGGAGGTTTCTCTTCCGTTCGCCACGAAGTTAGTGGAGAAGTCCCTGCAGGCAGTCCTCAAGGATGAGCCCATCCCACAGTTGAGGGAGGCGGAGTCTACTTCTCCGCTCTTCCCGGCTTTCGGAGAATTGTGGGAGACTTGCCAGCCTACGTTCACGCTTTTGGTAAGCTCAAACCGGACTGCGCCATGGACCAGTTCGGCGAGAAACTACCAAGGCTGCCGGATTCCCTAATCCAGGCAGAGTTTGATGCGCGAACCAGGTTTGGCAGGTCCCTCAATTCCCTTATAATTACGGAAATGGCTGCCCTCTCTTACTCTACGGAACGCTGTTCAAGATTTTGGCAAAATCTCAGTTCCAGACGGTACTAACAGACGCTTTCGACGTCTTCAGGCTAGGAGGAATTGTCGAAAGCATGTTCTACAGGAGTGTACTATTAGGCACGAGCCGAATAGACTCCTGGCCTCTAGCATGTGGGGAGCGGATCTCTTCCCAGAGTCCGCTGTCAACGAAGGTGCACCACGAAGCTGCTAGGCTCAACCAGAGCCTTAGAGCTAGGTGGGGTATTTCCTCGAAGAGGGAAACAAGATTCCGTTCCCACTGCTGGTAAGAAACCAAAGAAGGCTGGTAAGAGGTTCCAGCCGTATCAGAAACACCAGCAACAGCAGCAATTTGTGCAGGCGGTCCCGGTTACCCAACAAGGACAACCTGCTAGTTCGAAACAGAACCAGCCCATCCTCCTGTTGTCCCCTCAATCACAGCCATCCACCTCTACGCAATCTCGCCGGCCTTCAACCCTACATACGAGGCTCAAGGCTACAAACAGCCGAGAGGTAGGGCGAGAGGTTACTTTCGTCAGCGTGGCGCAGGAAGGGCGACAAGGAGCAGGCAGTTCAGAGGAGGGCGTGTGGTCAACCCCGCCCATCAAACAATGAGGCTCCCCCAGGTAGGATGGGAGGCTGTTCCTCTTCCGCCACAGGTGGGGGGGTTTCAGCAATTGGCACAGAGCATAGTGTCCAAAGGATTGGGTTGGAGTTGGATCAAAGATCCCCCTCCAATCAAATCATTCCACCAGATACCATCAGAGGAATTGACAGATTACTCGGAAGAACTCCTTCAGGAAAGGAGCTATTGCGAGAGTCAAGCATCTAAATTTCAAGGTCGCTTATTCAGCGTGCAAAGAAAGGCTCAACAAAAAGAAGGGTAATCTTAGACTTGTCAAAGCTAAACTCTTTCATTCGTTGCGACAAGTTCAAGATGCTACCCTCCCGCAAGTAGGGACCTTACGTCCGCGTGGAGCCGTCACATGCTCCATCGATTTACAGACGCATACTATCATATCCCTATAGCCAGGCACTTCGCCCATTCCTAGGATTCAGGCTAGGAAATCAAACATTCTCATTCAAAGTGATGCCCTTCGGCTGAATGTAGCCCCCAGGGTATTCACAAAAATAGCAGAAGTGGTGTACAACAATTGAGAGCTCAGGGAATCATGGTAGCAGCATACCTCTACGATTGGTTGATCTGGGCACCAACAGTCGAGGAATGTCTCAAAGCCACCAAAAAAGGTAGTTCACTTTCTGGAACATCTGGGGTTCCAGATAAACAAAACGAAATCCAGACTTACTCCGGAGTCTCGTTTTCAGTGGCTAGGAATCCAATGGGATTTGTCTTCCCACAATCTGTCAATTCCAGTGGCCAAACGGAAGGAAATAGCAAAATCTGTCAGGCAATTTCTCAAATGCAAACAAACGTCAAGGAGAAACCAGGAGAGAATCCTAGGGTCCCTTCAGTTTGCTTCGGTAACAGATATCCTCCTGAAGGCAAGGCTGAAAGATTTTAAATCGAATTTGGCGATCAAGAGCAACTCCAAATATCGAGACAAGTTGTCAGTAATCCCACAGATCCTCCGCAATCAACTACGGCCTTGGTCAAAAGTAAAGAACTTAGCCAAGAAGTACCCCTTCAATATCCCCTTCCAGTGTTTAACCATTCAACACTGGACGCCTCCCTGTCCGGGTGGGGGGGATACTCTCAGTTCAAACAGGTTCAGGGGACTTGGTCAGTTCAATTTCGCCAGCTCCACATAAACGTGTTGGAAGCAATGGCAGTATTTCTCACTCTGAAGAGACTGCTTCCCCCGAAGAAGTCTCATCTAAGGCTATTTTGGACAGTGCGTGGTAGTTCATTGCATCAACAGAGGAGGGTCCAAATCCAAGCATGTGATCATGTCATGATAGCCATCTTTGCCTTAGCAAACAAACACAAATGGCATCTGTCTGCCACTCACCTGGCAGAGTAAGAAATGTGATAGCAGATGCCCTGTCCCGGTCAGTTCCTCTGGAATCAGAATGGTCTCTAGACGACGGGTCATTCCAGTGGATATGCCGGAGAGTCCCAGGTCTCCAAGTGGATCTCTTCGCCTCACAAGCGAACCACAAGCTCCCTTGCTATTGTGGCACCCCAACCTGGTACCCTCTGGCTTATGCCACGGACGCCCTAGTCGTTGGACTGGGAATCAGTGGAGGAGAATTTTATGTTTTTCCTCCAGTGAATCTTCTCTTGAAAGTCCTAAGCAAACTAAGGTCTTTCAAAGGGATAGTACTCTGATTGCACCGGACTGGCCCAAAAGAGCAACTGTATCCTCTTCTTCTGGAATTGGGTCTCCGACCTCAACGGATCCCCAATCCCAAGCTATCACAATCAGTACAAATGAGGACTGTGTTCGCTTCCTCAGGAATTCTCCAGAGAACTACTTATGGACTTCATGAAGTTTGCGGCTAATAAAGATGCTAATATTGATCCACAGAATATTCTCTTCCTAGAATCAGATAAGAGAGAGTCAACCATTAGACAATATGACTCAGCTGTTAAAAAATTAGCATCTTTCTTGAGAGAATCGAACACTACAACCATGACAGTTAATCTGGCTATATCCTTTTTCAGATCCTTGTTTTTGAAAAGGTTTAGCAGCTAGCACTATTACCACTCATAAATCTGCTTTGAAGAAAATCTTTCAAGTAGGTTTTCAGATAGATCTGACTGAATCTTATTTCACATCTATCCCTAAAGCCTGTGCTAGACTTAGACCTTCCCAAAGGCCTACTACAGTTTCATGGTTTCTTAAATGATGTCCTCAAACTAGCTTCAGATACTGACACTCATCTTGTACATTCATAATGCTCCTGAGGAAGACATTATTCTTATTAAGCCTAGCCTCAGGAGCTAGAATTTCAGAACTGTCGGCTCTATCCAGGGATGCGGGTCATGTTGGAATTCCTCCCATCAGGAGAAGTTCTACTTGCTCCGGATCGTAACTTTTTAGCCAAAAATGAGGATCCTCTTGCAATGGGCCCCTTGGAAGGTTATCCCCACTTCCACAGGATCCTTCTCTCTGCCCAGGTATCAACTCTTAGAGCCTTTCTATCTCGTACTTCTTCAAGATCCTCATGTGCTCTTCTTCATGAGAGAAAAAGGTGGTACTTTGTCAGTAAAAAGGTATTAGACAAACAAATCCTTTACTTCATTAACAAGCCAACCCTGAGTCATTTCCAAAAGCACATGATATCAGGGGAGTAGCCACCTCAATTAATTATTTTCAACATATGAACTTTGAGGATCTTAAAAAGTATACTGGATGGAAATCTCCGACAGTCTTTAAACGCCATTATCTAAAGTCCTTGGAATCTTTAAGTTTCAGCAGTAGCAGGCGGGAAACATTGTTTCCCCTGATACTGTATAGTAGTTGGAGTATAGATCCAGGTCTCCTTTCTACCTACATCATCCAACATGCCTCATCCTATCGCCAGGCTACTCGAATATCATAGCCTTAGCCGCTGAATCTTATAGTGGATTGTCCCTTATTTTTTTGCTAGGGACATCCACACTTGTACTGATAGTGTACTTCAGTGTACCTACCCTTATTTTTATGCTGAGGGTAGGACACAATGTGTTGTATATATTTTTGCCATACTTGTAATTATGATGGACTTCAGTGTACCTACCCTTATTTTTATGCTAGGGTAGGACACAATGAGTTTGTATATTTTGTAAATATGTTCAAGTAAATCCCCTTTTGTTTATATTACATGCATCACTGTAATTTACTGTAATTACCATTTAAGTACCTTTAAGATTACTAACGTTCTGTTGTTTTACTGTTTATTATAAGTTAGTTTAAGTGCTTAGTTTGTATGCTGTTAATTGATTTACTTATATTATATCCATCATTTTACACACTGCTTTTCATTGTTCCTTTTTCCCATCTTGTCTGTTTCTCTGGTACTCTTTCATAGGCCGACACGAGCTGAGCCCAGAAAAGGGATTTTGACGAAGGAAAAATCTATTTCGGGTGATTGGCTCGTGTCGCCCTATGAAACCCCCCCTTTATGCCTTTTTTTCCCCCCTTGCAGGACAAGATGTTTTTAGATTAAGGATGTCCGCTAGGGGCGCTGCTGTCCTCGTGGCGTCCTCTAGTAGTAGTAGTAGCGGCTGCATCGCCCGTTGGTATCAGCTCTCTCTTGGGGATTCTATTGGAAGTTCTAATTGGTGATTGTCTCGTGGTAGTGTTCCCCACTCGCCCCTATTGTCATACCGACACTTCTTTTTAAGAGTGAGCGAGTCAGTTTTACTGACATTTTCTTAATTTTGTTTTTCTCTGGTAATTTTAGATTAATTTTACCTAGAAAGAATGATATTAAGGATCCTTTCATAGGGCGACACGAGCCAATCCCCACCAGAAATAGATTTTTCCTTCGTCAAAATCCCTTTATTGTATACGTCATCTTTAGCATCTCTAGTCTGATCACATTCCTGCAAGCAATCTGGTTGACCTCTTTAGTTTTAGTCTTTTATATATATGGACTAACATTCCATATTTTTATTATGTAATCATTACATAAAAGCTCGGTCAGCTACCAAAACCAACTACTGAATATTACTCAAACTTGACTTGCATTTGACTTATAGGAGTGTGATACAGACACTATGTGAATATATATAGATAATAGAAAATACTTATAAGTAAAAAAAAAAATAAAAAAAATATACATGGAGTACACAAATACAGATTCAAGTAATAAAATATTAAGACATAATATGCATATGATTTATTCGAAAATAAATAGTGATCACGTGATATACTGATATAGTTTTTCACTTCATCTCATTAAGATACATATGCTACAGAAAATACTAATGTACTCTGATAATCGCATAGAATGAATTAAGCATTATAAAAAAATCATATTTTAAACCTGATAAAATTTCATATGTGAATTGATAAAATTATTAATGTTTATGCTGATTGATTCGTTGATTTTTATGCTAACTGTTATATATCTGATTCATTAATCCAAATACTAACTCATATATAACTGCAGATTATTGGTAAGATAACAGGTAACAGATTGATTATAGGCTACCTGATTTGTTTATACATATGTATATGGATTCATATAATTATAATTAATATATGTGCACTTTAAATAGATTCCTATTGCGTACACGCAAAGATATATTTCGATTCTGTTATTTATGATTATTTATACAAAGGATACATGATACTTTGTATATATAGGATACATGACCGAGGTTATACTACTACACATTTAACTAGCGTTCGAACAACTTTTCGTCCATTACACAGTTCCAGACAACCACCTATAGCCAAATGAAAGGGCCAATTTCAAATGGTTAAAACAAGGGGAAAATTTGCCTGGGCCGGGACCAACGTTCTATTTTGCGCTCATACTTGTTCTCTGCATCCTAAGCCACACGAATACGTTCGCGATGAATAAAATCATCCCCAGCACGAGTCCTTCGCCAGCAACGTAGAGTTGAATATCCTTCGGGTCGTAATTGTCGGAAGTATGTCCCTTTTTGTAGTCGATTTCCGACAGCCGCCGGAGCGTTCCGCGTTAAAACGAGAATAACGACGGGATACGGGTGTCGGTCGAAGAAGTCCAAGAAATTCCTTTCACATTGTAGGCGGTTGTTACTTGACTGTAGTCGTCCGCAGCGACGAACGATTTTTTGAAGTTGCGATGTGAAACTCTCGTACTGCAGGATACTGTAACCAGGTTCCATTAATCAGCCTGCAAGTGAAAAGGGATTTTGACGAAGGAAAAATCTATTTCTGGGTGATTGGCTCGTGTCGCCCTGTGAAACCCACCCTGACTTTTTCTTACCCACCCTGCAGAACAAGATGATCATTTTATAAAGGATGGCCGCTAAAGGCGCTGCTCTCCGCTTGGCGTCGGTAGTAGTAGTAGTAGTAGTAGCGGACGCATCACCCTTTGGTATCAGCTCTCTCAGGTGGAGGATTTTGTGGTGGAAGGTCTAAATGGTGAATGACTCGTGGTAGTGGTCTCACTCGCCCCTGTTCCCATACCGACACTTCTTTTATAGAGTGAGCGAGTCAGTTTAACTAACATTTTCTTGATTTTATTTTTTCTCTGGTAATATTAGGATTATTTTACCTAGAAATAATGAACTTAAGGATATTTCACAGGGCGACACGAGCCAATCACCCAGAAATAGATTTTTCCTTCGTCAAAATCCCTTTTCTGGGCTCAGCTCGCGTCGGCCTGTGAAATAGTACCAGAGAAACAGACAAGATGAAATAAAAGGTGAAAATGAAACAAAATATGTTAGACAAAAGGAATATAATATAAGTGAATCAAAACAGTAATCAGACCATCTCAATATAAAGTACTTAAAATTAGCTTAAACTAAATAAAGGTAGTACCAACAATATAAAGGTAATTACAATTATATAAAGATTCACTTAAGATTAAATGATATTTGCAAAATATACAAACACATGTGTTTTACTCTAGCATAAAAATAAGAGTAGAGACACTGAAGCACATTTATATGTACAAGTGTGGGTGCCCCTAGCATAAAAATAAGGGGCAGTCCACCAATAAGATCCTAGCGGCCAAGGCTAGAGTAACACGAAGAGCATAGCGGCAGGGTGAGGCATGTTGGATGAGGTAGGTAGGAAGGAGACCTGGATCTATACTACGACTACTGTGCAGAATCAGGGGAAACTATGTTTCCCGCTGCTACTGCTGAAAATTTTAAAGATTCCAAGGACTTCAGGTAATGACGTTTAAAGACTGTCGGTGATTTCCATCCAGTATAGTTTTTAAGATCCTCAAAATTCATATGTTGGAAATAATTAATTGAAGTAGCTACTGCCCTGATATCATGTGCTTTTGGAAATGATTCAGGGTTGGCTTGTTTAATGAAGTAAAGGATCTGTTGTCTAATTCCTTTAACTGATAAGGTTCCACCTTTTTCTCTCATAAAAAGAGGACCTGAGGATCTAGAGGATGTACGAGATAGAAAGGCTCTTAAAGTTAATACTGGGCAAAGGGAAGGATCTTGCGGAGAGTGGGATGACTTTGCGACAGTTTGGGGTTGGGAATCCATTGAGGTCGGAGACCCAACTCCAGAAGCAGAGGGTACCAGGTGCTCTTTGGCCAGTCTGGAGCAATCAGGGCTACTAACCCTTTGAAAGTTCTCAGTTTGCTCAGAACTTTCAAAAGAAGATTCACTGGAGGAAATATATAGATCTTCTTCCATTGATTCCAGTCTATCGACAGAGCGTCCGTGGCATAAGCTAGGGGTCCAGGTTGGGGGCCACATAGCAAGGGAGCTTGTGGTTCGTCTGTGAAGCGAAGAGATCTACTTGGAGACCTGGTACTCTCCGGCATATCCACTGGAACGACCTGTCGTCTAGAGACCATTCCGACTCCAGAGGGACTGACCGGGACAATGCGTCCGCTATCACGTTTCTTACCCCTGCCAAGTGAGTGGCAGATAGATGCCATTTGTGCTTGTTTGCTAGAGCAAAGATAGCTATCATGACATGATTCACGTGTTTGGATTTGGACCCTCCTCTGTTGATGCAGTGTACTACTACTGCACTGTCCAAAACTAATCTTAGATGAGACTTCTTCGGGGGAGAAGTCTCTTCAAGGTAAGAAACACCGCCATTGCCTCCAGTACATTTATGTGGAGCTGGCGGAACTGGGCGGACCAAGTTCCCTGAACTTGCCTGAATTGCGAGTATCCTCCCCAACCGGACAGGGAGGCGTCCGTGTGAATGGTCAACCCCAGAGAGGGATATTGGAGGGGTACTAACTTGGCAAGATTCTTCACTTTTGTCCATGGCCGGAGCTGGTTGCGAAGGATTTGTGGGATCACTGACAACTTGTCTCGATACTTGGCGTTTGCTCTTGAACGCCAAACTCGATTTATATCTTTCAGTCTTGCTTTCAGGAGGATGTCTGTCACTAAGGCAAACTGAAAGGAACCTAGGATTCTCTCCTGGCTTCTCCTTGAAGCTTGTTTGTTTTTGAGAAATTGCCTCACTGACTTGGCTATTTCTTTCCTCTTTACCACCGGAATTGACAGATTGTGGGAGGATAAATCCCATTGGATTCCTAGCCACTGAAAACGAGTCTCCGGAGTGAATCTGGATTTCGTTTTGTTTATCTGGAACCCCAGATGTTCCAAGAATTGAACTACTTTCTTTGTGGCTTTGAGGCATTCCTCGACAGTCGGTGCCCAGATCAACCAATCGTCGAGGTACGCTACTACCATTATCCCTTGAGACCTCAGTTGTTGGACTACTACTTCCGCTATTTTCGTGAATACCCTGGGAGCTACATTCAGTCCGAAGGGCATTACTTTGAAAGAGAACGTCTGGTTTCCTAGCTCGAAGCCTAGGAATGGACGGAAGGTGTTCTCGCTATCGCTATAGGGATATGATAGTATGCATCGGTAAGATCGATAGAGGTGGTGACGGCCCCACGGGGAAGTAAGGTCCGCACCTGCGAGATGGTCAGCATTTTGAACTTGTCGCAACGAATGAAAGAGTTTAGCTTTGACAAGTCTAAGATTACCCTTCTTTTTGTTGAGCCTTTCTTTGGCACGCTGAATAAGCGTCCTTGAAATTTTAGATGCTTCACTCTCGCAATAGCTCCTTTCTGAAGGAGTTCCTCCGCATAATCTGTCAACTCCTGTGATGGTATCTGATAGAATGACTTGTTTGGTGGGGGATCTTTGATCCAACTCCAACCCAGTCCTTTGGACACATGCTCTTGCCCATTTGCTGAACCCCCACCTGTGACGGAAGAGGACAGCCTCCCTCCTACCTGGAGAGCCTCATTGCTGTTGAGCGGGTTGACCTCCGGGCCCTCCTCTGAAGTTCTTGCACCTTGCAGATCTTCCAGCGCCTCGCTGGCGAAAGTGACTCTCGCCCTGCTTCCCTAGAGAACCTGTTAAAGGTTGGGAAGGCTTGGCTCTCGTACATTGAGTTGAAAGCTGGCGAGACGGCGTAAGAAGTCGAGGGCTGGTTTTGAGGCGACAGCAGGAGGATAGGTTGGGACTGTTTCGACGTTGAGGGCTGCCCCTGTTGGGTAACTGGGACAGCCTGGACGAAGTGTTGCTGTTGCTGCTGCTTCTGGTAAGGCTGGAACCTTCTAGGTGTCTTCTTAAGCTTCTTACCAGAAGCGGTGGGGTCTCTCTTGTTTCCTTTTGGAAGAGATTCCCAATCTAGCTCTTAGGCTCTGGTTAAGCCTAGCAGCTTCGTGATGCAGCCCCCACACCACACAACCCCCCCTCACCCAAAAAGAAAAAAAAACGCCTCAAAAAAACCGCCCCCCCCTCTTCCAGAAGCTTCCGGGAAGAGGTCTGCACCCCACATGTTGGAAGGCAGAAGCCTATTAGGTTCATGCCTAATAGTAGCTTCTTGTTAGCACGGATGCTTCCTACAATTCCGCTGGGCCGGTGAAGGAAGTCGAAAAGCATCAGCTTGTACTGACTGAAGCGTGACGTTTGCCAAGATCTTGAATAACGGTTCGGTGGCGTATGACAGGGCAGCCATCTCTGTGATGATGAGGGAGTTAAGTGACCTCCCAAATCTAGTGCGGGCATCAAATTCTGCCTGAATAAGGCTATCAGGCAGTTTGGGGAGCTTCTCACCGAACTGATCCATAGCACAGTCCGGCTTCAGCTTCCCCACTGAGAAAGTGGCTGGCAAATTTTCCCACAGTTCTCCAAAAGCAGGAAAGAGCGGAGATGTCGGTTCCGCCTCCCTTAACTGCGGAATGGGTTCATCTTTGAGAACTGCTTGGAGAGTCGTTTCCACCATCTTTGTCGCAAATGGGAGAGAGGACTCCTCATCTGTGGCAAAGATAGTGAAAAGGCTCTTAAATGCCTGGAGTTTGGTATTTGTACAATCCCAATCCTCCAGGCAGTGTACCCATTCTCTTTGTGCATGATCCCTACTGTACAACACAGTCTCCCTAGAGATTTTGTCCTCTCTATTGAGGGCTGTTTGAGTCAGCCTGGCATACCCTATGAAAGGCTGAGTCAATCTGGGGGGGTAGAACTCGAAGTCCTCAATCCTTCGAGTTCCACACTCCGGAATGGAGATCATGCCGTCCTTGAAGGGAGCATAAGCTGCCACCCTCCAAGGATTATTCATAGAGAAAGCCGGAAGGGATTCATACGGCGGCAACTGGACTAAACCAGTAGCTGCAACTGGGAGGTTCGCCTGCAGCGCTTGACTCAGGCCAGCGAAGCGATTGTCGTGCTCTCTAACACGGTTTGAGAGGTCCTGGATCGACTGACCGGACTGGTTAATGGTACTGGAGAGTTGAGCAAACATTTGCTCAAATCTCGTGCCTAGAGAGCCGACCATCTCTCCCACTTGTTGCAGAACTCCTGCTGAGAAGGTGGTGGGGTCAAAAGCACTAGACGCCGCCGCCCCAACAGGAGTCACCGGGGTGGATCCGGTGGATGCCGGAGAAGGAACTGGCTCGGCCGGAGCTCGGGCCTTCTCCTTAGAAGCCTTGCTTCTTGAGCTCTTATAGTGAGAAGAGCTAGGCTTGGCCTTCACCGCGTCGGCGTAGGATGTCGAAGACTTCCGTGCCGAAGAAGACGACGACTTACTAGGAGTCTTCTTTTGAAGGGTCTTCTGTACTCTCTGTCCTTTCACTTTCGGGGGTACAGAGAGAGTGAGTGAAGGCGAAGGGATCTCAGATCCCGTGAAGCCTTGGAAAGATGCAGAAGAAGGAACAGAAGAAGATCCAGGAACGCTCAAGGGAAGCCCTTGAGCGCCCGAAGCACCTACCTCGACCAACAAATCCTCCGCACCTACCGCCATTGGCTCAAGATTCAGATCCAAATTTGCGACGTCCGGCACCGCCTCCTGGGTCGAGACGGACCCAAATGCCTGTTGCACCTCCTGTTGTAACGAAGCTATGAGTGGGGCTGCTGCGGCGGGTTCGACATACCCCGTCGCCTTGCCTCCAGGGAAGATCTGGATCGCCAAGCTCCGATCCAGGATATACGGCTGTCCCTTGCCGGCGTTTTTACCGAAGCCGCCTACCCAAGCTCTCAGGGTTGCCAAGGTGACTTCTTTCACGGCATCAGCCTGAAAGAGAAGGCAAAATGAAGCCTCTGATGGCGGGGTTACCTTAAAGTTAGCCTTAAAACTAAAGATAAAGTATTGATTACAAGAAATTTGTCTAGCCATTTACTTACCCCACCCAAAAGCTGACTGACGAGGTCATAACAAATGGTGCATGCCTCATGATGCCAGACAGTTCGCCATAGGAGGTAGCACACGAGGCGTGGGTCCTGCACTCTTCATGTGCACAGGGGTCGTAAAGGACAGCGTTGCAACCAGGATGCTGGCAGTTAGTAGCCTGTAAGTGGAAGGATACATGAGTACCAAGGATACACACTTACAGCCTAACTAGGACTCCGATGCATGCCGGAATATGAGAGTTAGAGTAAAACCAATCCCCCGCCGTAATACGTGTGGCTAGTAAAGTGGTTGGTTGGAGTCCACAGCGTCGCCGGAGACAATAAAAAGAGACCAACCAGGAGTGGTGAGGAGCTTACAGAACCACGACGGAGAACGACGGAGGTAGGTCAGATAAAATTATAAAATATGTATACTTAAAATAAAGCATTAGTAGGGGTATGTATATACATAGCATGAGACATGCTTATCTTCCGACTACTAGAGGAGGGCCCGGGTAAGTGAGCAAGCTCTCCTCCGGTAGCGGAAAAAAAAAAGATATACTAGGCAAGCTATACAGACCACTGATAAGCCTACTCCGTCCACTGGCGGAGCCAGAACAAGCGATAACCGAAGGAGCACCCCGGCTTGAGCAGGGGCTCCGTCCGTCACGGTAGGGGAGAGAATGAAGGAACCCAGGGTGACGCGGCGAGCGAGAGACAGAGAGGAGGCCAAACCCCCCGACTCCTACCCACCGAGTACCCCGGTACCCGCGGCAAGTGGTCACCCAAGCTCCCAGCTGGTACGGAACTCCCCTGGCTTCACAGAGGGAGAGGGAGGAAGGCTACAATGGTTGTCATGACAACCGAGGAGCCCCGACCAGAACCCTCCCTACCACGTGGGAGGGAGGGAAGGGAGAGGGTAAGGTGCCCAATGGGACACGTGGTCGGACGTGGCCCAGTACGCCATAGCAACACAACCACAGAGAGGCCACGTGAACCCAACTGTACCAACACACGGTACAAGGCACCGTAGGGCTAGGACAACACCTAAATAAACACTGATAAAATAATAAATACATCGTAAAAGAATGGAAGGGACACTTGAGTAAAAGAGAAAGAAGCCCAGGAGGAGGCGAACTGATCCAAAGAGCAGTCGACTACTCGGAGCCAGCGGTAGCCGATAAAGAGCAAGAGCTGGGATGCTGGGCGAGATATAAAAAAGAATAGCCCTAATTACCAAACTAAGAGACAAGGTCATAAGGTATGGGCGTGTACCCTAAATCAATACGATGTAATAATAAGAGGAACGTAAAATAAGAGCCCATAAGCATAAGATGTCCCAGTATGGGAGACTGAGAAATCTTAACAACACGAGGCGGTTCATGGCCGCCACGAGTCAACCAGGAGACCGTATATGACCTAAAAAACGGAAAATACTGGTCCCTGGAAGACCAAAATACAAACAGGACTTATTGGGCACTTAACTTAGCCGAGGCGATAGCTGAACGTTCCATCGTAGAAGATAATCCAGAAAAAAGCGAAAACAACACGGGGAAAAATATCACAACCAATGTTGTCGAGCTAATAATAAAGGATGGCCGCTAGAGGCGCTGCTCTCCGCTTGGTGTCGGTAGTAGTAGTAGTAGCGGACGCATCACCCTTTGGTATCAGCTCTCTCAGGTGGAGGATTTTGTGATGGAAGGTCTAAATGGTAAATGACTCGTGGTAGTGGTCTCACTCGCCCCTGTTCCCATACCGACACTTCTTTTATAGAGTGAGTGAGTCAGTTTAACTGACATTTTCTTGATTTTATTTTTTCTCTGGTAATATTAGGATTATTTTACCTAGAAATAATGAACTTAAGGATATTTCACAGGCCGACACGAGCTGAGCCCAGAAATTATATTTGTCACGAGGGCAAAGTAAATTCAGACGACATCCAAATACAGGGGGGGAGGAAGCCATTAAGACCAGACTTAACCCACATGAATTCGCTTATTTTTTATGGAATTCAAAAGAGTCAGCTGTACAAACTTTTTTATCCATGGCATTAACAATGAGTGAACCTATCCAGGTCTATGATGACTGTAAAAATATCCATAATTATAAAAAATAAACAGATATCAATACGAATCCCAAAGAAAATTCGATATTACTGGTAGTAAGTTACTAGACAAAGAAGTGGAAAACGGAGCTATTTGTAAGATTGCCAGGCAACATAAGAGTCAAAGAGAATATTAATCATGATTCTGTATTTCTCTATGCTAACTGAAATTAAGTTGTGATAAAATCTGATCCTATGTGCCCCTAACAAAAGTTTCATATTCAATTTTGTCGCGTGCATCCTCTGAGGTTAATTTTAACAACTTTATTAATAGACTAGAGCTGCAACTAATTTCTATATAAACTTTGGGTTTTTTTTCAAGAAAATGTGACATTTTCCCATGCATGTGATTTACTTGAATTGTGATAGACTAATGTTGCAAGTAAATTTTTCATATCCATGACTTGATACTTCTAATTGTCTATGAGGTTCAGAAAAAAAAATTAATTCATTTTGATGTTATAGAAATTCTATTTGCTTATTTTGTTTATTAATTTTAAAACGATTGCAATCCTTAACTAATTGCATTGCACACACGGATAAGAATATGTCATGTCATCGTGACCCATGAACCACATGTGAAGTTCATGAGCTATGCATTCCTCTCTCCAGTCAACCTGCTTCGCAAGCGGAGACGACACACACACAGATGAAGCTTGTGTAAGCAGATTATTGAGGTTAAAAGGAACAAATGCTGATACGGCAGTGATGACGTCGTCACTTGGCAGGAGATTGCTCTCAGCCAGCTAAGAGTTACGTGACTTGCTGTAATTAAATACGACTTTAGTATTTTCAAATGATATTTTTTTTTTTTTTTTTTAATTCTCCACCCACATGAGAAGAATGTCTGAAAAAAAAAACAGTACCAAAATTGAACAATATATTAGTTTCATGTTGGATATCTGCATGATTGTAAATAAATGTAATACTGTTAAATTAGATATTCCTTATTCAAACTAATGAAAAGGGTTTCCATACAAATTTTATATATACTATTTGCCCTGTATAAGATTATTCGCATAGATATACATTTTCACTTCTAGACTTCCTGACTTTAAAATCTCTTTTATTTTATTTTATTTTATTTATTTATTATTATTATTTTTTTTTTCATTGACTACGAATACAAATCACCGGGACAGACAATAGGTCAGTAGGTTTTGATATGTGTTTGAACTTTTAGCTTATTTGTTATCACTAAAACGTTAAGTTAGAGTTCAAATCTTTACGCATATATATTTGGATATTTAATTAACCTATGGTTACGTTTTGCTTATTGATTTTATCGTGATTCCTTTTTTGTTATAATTTGTAACCCTTCCGACTTCTTACGAGTGTATTATATTGACTCCCACTTGTATCCATATTTATTTTATTTTTTATATTTATTTATTTATATATTTTTTTTATATATATTTGATAAATTAATGGTTGGCTTGAATATGTGGAAAAGTGTTCTAGCGGCGTACCGTATAAGGCTACTTGCGGTATCAATTCTATAGATACAAGATATAAATGATAAAGGTATTTAAAACCGCGAGAACCGCTATAATCCAGTTCGGATCCAATATCACGAATGTAACTCGTAAGACATTGACACTTTTTTATTTATCCGTTATTCTGCCAAACCGATTGACTGGGTGATAAAATATATTATTGGTTTTCTTAATGGATAGGAATTCACACAAGTTAAGGAGATTATTGATTTACACCACCCGAGTCAGATTATCATGTGTTGAATTCCATGTTTACTGATTTAGCACTCATAAATATTCCTAGCGCACTCAATTGCGGTGTTTGTTTTTAGTGCTATCAATTCTATATAACGTGTCAAGGAACTATTAACACTAAGAAGTGTTTATTCCCTCTGTCAGACTCGTAATTCTGTTAATAATTCTACGTATATTCTTTCAAGGATTGATTTGGCACAGGATAGGCCCCTAAACTGACAGGTGTCTTAGTGTATCCCTTGTTTTCATGACACGTGTTACAATTAGTTATGTGCTTTTTATATCTGTAAGCATCGTAGGCCAGTAAAACAGTGATTTGGCTTTCTGTGACATAATAGGGAACCCTGGATGACGGAATGCAACCAGTTTATGACGATTGGTATGAAAGAGATTATTACTACTACCTGGTCGTTAGTCACCTGCTGTGTTCTTCGGGTTTTCCTCGTCACGGACCTACATATAATATTACATTTGATTACATAATTCTGATACATATACTTTAAATATACTTTTCCCTTAGGGTTTCTGCTCGAAGTGTTTATTGTTTTTGCTTAGCCGCTGACCCTGTTTCCGTTCGAAGTGTTTGTTTTGCTTATTGCTGTTGACACTTGCTTTGTTCAGTTTGTAACAGTTCTGCGCTCCAACCCAGATATTCAATGCTCGCGATCTCTTGGGTTAAGGAATTTTCTTGTTTAGATACGGTTTTAACAATAGGTACGGATACGGATGTTTCTATATCCTTTAGTCCAATTAATGGTTCTTTGCTGTATGGTGCGGGATTGCGGGATAATGCGTCAGCTATGATAATTGCTTTCCCAGGTAGATATCTTAACTTGGCTCCAAAGACCTGAATGATCATTTGTCACCGAGTTCCTTTTGGACTGTGATTAAAGCCTTTGAAAAACTCGGTAAGTGACTTATGCTCAGTGAGGACTTTAACAGGATAGCCGTAGATTATGAACTTGAAATGTACTAGTGAGTTAACGATACCTAGCCCTTCCTTGCCTATTACTGCATATTTACTTTCAGAGGGCTTTAGTTTACGTGAATAAAAAGCTATAGGAAAGAAGTGTTTATCATATTACTGAAGTAGTACCCCTCTTACCCCTTGGTCTGAGGCGTCTGTTGCAATAAAAAAAAATTCCTTATTTAAATCAGGGATTTTTAAGTTAGGTGAGCTGCATTATTCCGCTTAAGATATCGAACGCCTGTTGATGCTTTTCAGACCATAATAAATCTACGCTCTTTTTTGTAAGATCTGTTAAAGGAGCTGTCATGATTGAAGAGTTACATATTTACATACGATTGTAATACCCACTACAGCACCAAAGTGCTGTATCCCCCTTTTACGTTAATAGTTTTTATTATGTAATCATTACACATACAGTATTTCTTGTATACCATGTACACTAATACACTTTATTTACAGGTATATTAGCAGGTATATTAGCAGTACGTATTAAGTTAGGTATTGAATGGTCCAAGTTGTTGTAGTATTTCATTGTTTATAGGTCAATTTAGCTTTATTATGAAATTTACTGGGGTGTTTTTGGAGGGCTTGGAACGGATTAGTCATTTTACATGTAAAATGCGGTTCAAGATACGAAAAACTCATGATACGAAGGCCACCTTGGAATGGGTTAATTTCGTATCTCGAGGTACCTACCACTGTACTGGGAAATGGACCTAAACAGTCCATAGTCACTACTTTGAATGGATTTAATTCTGATGAATATTTTTCAAGTGAAGGTTTCAGATTTACGTTACCCTTATGTTGATTACAAACTGTACAGTTTTTTACAAAATTCTTGGCATCTTCACTACAATTTGACCAAAAATAATTTCTGGTTATGATTCTTGTTGTCGTTTTAATTCCTGGATGTCCTGCTAAGTTATATGAGTGTTAGCCCTAAAACTTCTCTGGTTAGTGTTTTTTGGAAGTATAATCGAGAAAAACCATTTTTCTCTGTCGGCCTTTTATACGACAATCCATTTATTAATTGAAAATCAGGTTTTAAGGATTCATCTAGTAATAGCTGTCCTACTCTTTGTCTGATTTCTGCATCTCTTTCTTGATGTATTTTTACTCCTAGACCTAAATCTACAGCTTGACAACTAAAACAAAAGGTGTTATTGTTAATATATTTTTCTGTTTCTTCTTGGGATCTGGATAATGCATCTGCCAAGGTGTTAAATTTCCCTGGAATATATCTGGATTCTGGGGCAAATTCTAATACACTAATGAACCATCTATTGAACTTCATGTTGTTGGTAAAGGCTCTCTTTTTAAATTAGTCGCAAGTGGGTTTGTCAGTAAGCACATTAATTTTATGACCCAAAAGTATATGTCTAAACTTCTTTAGACCCCAATGTAAAGATAATCACTCTCTTTCTGTTGTACTATAATGTCTTTCTGCTTGGTTTAAAACTCTACTAGCATAATATACTGCCCTCATCCTAGTTTTAGCCTTTTTTAATAATACAGCTCCTAGCCCTGTACTCGAGGCATCACAAGCTAAGCAACAGTATTTGGAAAAACAGTGTTCCTGGTTATTTTGCTCTTGAATGTTTGAAAGGCTGTTTCTTGTTCATATTTCCATTCATATTCAACAGCCTTTATGGTTAGTTCTGTCAAAGGTTTGGCTATAATAGCAAAGCATATTATAAAAGGTCTCTAATAACCTACCATACCTAGGAACCTTCTTAAGTATGAAAAAAGTTTCAATACCTAACAAAAGTGATACCTGTGTAAGGGTATTACCTAACTACAAGTATGGAATGAGACAATATGTGATACCTATGAAAAGGTATGTGTACCTGTAATTCCTAGACTTCCCTAGATTACAAGTAATGGAATTTCAATACCCGTGACATAATGTGTTAGCTTACAAGTGCCGAATATGGCATAGAGATTCATTCAAAACTCTAATGAGAAGTTAGGAGAAAAACTAGGCTGGGTATATATACCGTGAAACCTAATTACACAATTGGTTCATTAAACTCTAGCTCTCCAATACAAACTCAGCTTAACACTTACATTATTAATGAAGCATGGAGCCTGGCTTACTCTTGAAGTATCAATGCTGGAGACTACACCCAATCACAGTGTTTACAAAATACGTTTACATTTAAAATTATCACTAAATTCAATTGGTCGTAATACAAACACAGGATATATTTAGCTCTTAATTTTATCAGATCCCGGTCAGGCCCCCAAATGTGACGTTCCTTACTTTTAATTACTCTTCCTTAATTAACCTGGTGCCAGATGTAACGGCAGACGTCTTGGTTCACAATCACTGATTCAAGAACGGCACATAGAATTAAAGGTATTCATTGATTTTCACATATTACACTTCACAGCTAAATATTTAGATGGTACAAAGTATAAGATTGTAATATACTTTTCAAACAAATACACTGTAATCAGGGTGTAGAAAATACGTGCTACTTTTCAAATAAATACACTGTAATCAGGGTGTAGAAAACACAGCACGTAAACGATATTAAATATAATATAAAAAGTACTTAAATATTATTTATAACACTTAACTCCAAACAAGTAGTAATGAAGAAGATAACCATCTTAAGCAAGCAGTAACCATACTCAACTCTGGACGTATGATTTACGTCTGAGGTAAACTTATTTTAAACAAAGGATTCGAATTACTAGAAACTACTCAAAAATTCCATGGATGAATGTCCCAGGCGATGATACTGGAGGTTTAAAAAGGTAAGATATCTTCACCAGTCAATAGATGGCTTAGAGTGTAGGGACTGCAGCAATTCCTAGATGGCGCTGAAGATAGTTGGCAGAATAGCGGACGAAGGAATCCTTAAAAAAGAGGGTAGCAGATCCTCATAATATATTATATATATATATATATATATATATATATAATATATATATATATATATATATATATATATAATTGTATTAGTCATTTATAATCTTTAAATATTCCATTCATTTGCCTCAATTCTCGCATTGGTGAAGTATTGCAAGTGATATTCTGAAAGGGGTAAACAAAAGATGACTGTTTGGTTTTAAAAGGTGAATGTTAGTAAACTTTCTAATCACCTGTGCAGACTGTATACATCATTGCTTTAGTATCTTTTTAGATACTTCTAATAAATTTTGACACCTAAATAGCACTTCTTTCCGTGATGGTATCTGGTTATATTATTATATTATTTGTGAAACTTTTTTTGCAACGTGACTGTTAGAAGTTATTCAGTTATTATGCAGGTCTCATTAGAATTCTCTAGAAAGATGCATAGCAATCCTTTTTTATAGTTTAAGATAAGATAAGAAGACATTCTTCCTTGAGTCAGTACAGTATCATGCATAGAATTTTTTTTAGAATGATCACATTCTTTAATTATAGGTTGGAGAGTTGCTTGTCAGAGGGCCTAATGTTTTCAAGGAGTATTGGAAGAAGCCTCAAGCAACTGCCAAAGAATTTACTCACGACGGATGGTTTCGTACTGGTAGGTTCTATATATATACTGCTTATACAATACAAAATATTGCCTTACTAGAACCAGTTGTTTTGTGACCAAGCAATGACTGACTTAGAATATACTATGACAATTACCTTTTTAATGGGATTAGGAGATATCCCTTTAATGGGCTTTCACCTATCTTCTCTCTCATGCCTTACCTCCTTTGAAGTTATGCTTGTGTGAGTTCAGATGGTACTTTTTTTGCACCATGATGAATCACTTCCTATTCATAGTAATTAATGAGAGATTTTCCTCATATTACCATAAATCTGTATATTTACTTTCCTGTGTTAGCTAAGGGCTCTTTTGCTGACCTATGTTGTTTCATTGTAATTTACCTAGTCCCACACGTAAGCACACCGTTTGATAATACCTTAATTCTTAATGAGTTTACCACAGTCTGAGTATCAGTGTAATAAATTTGAATGTTTTATTTTGATTTCAGCATCTCTTTTGAATTTTGTTTTATTTTGATTTCAGCGTTTCTTTTCCTTAGGATAGAAAAAGACTGCGTAACCTTATGTCTAGTTGCTTACATAAGTATTTCTGGGCTTGACCTGTGTCGGCCTGTGAAATGGTTCCTTTGATACTATTTCTGAAGAATAAATATTGCTATTCATCCTAGAGAAAAAAGAAACAATATAATGCCAAGATAAATGGCTCGCTCACTTCTTATAGAAGTGTCGGTATAGTAAGGAGCGAGTGGAATCACTACCAGAGGTCCCTTGCCATTTAGCTTCTTCCTTCGACAAAACCCCAAACTACGGAGGAGCCGTGCTACAGCTCCCGGTCTACTACTACCGTGAGCGCCTCCGACGCCTGAGACGTTATTCCTTTCGATAGCACGCGTTACACCAGACGTTAGAATTTTTTCGGTGCTGTGTTTCGCTCTTATTTTGGATTATCTTTTGGATTATCTTTTATTTTCAAGATGTCTTCAGCTTCTGCTTCTAAGTTAAGTACTGTTTGGGGTTACTGATCTCATTTTATGATGATCTTCGTGTTTTATACATATTCGGAGCCTTATCGGCCGGTATGCCCCTCGACCGCATGGCGGTACGGGTTATCTCTTTCGGTCTTCCATACCGTTAGGGATTTCCCTTTTTCTCAGTACTTTAGATATGGTTACTTATACATAGTCTCTATATCTTTATGCAGTTAGTTTTTTTAGTTAGGCCTCCACGGGGCACGCTCCGACCGCACGTTTCGGACCTTAGTCTAGCTACGCCTTACATTGTTAGGAGTTTTATCAGTCACGATTTGAGAGTCATATCATCTTAATTATTCTGATGTTCTCTCTTTCCTTCTCTAGTTCCTGATTACCATTAATAATATTATAGGTACTAGGTGGCTAACATACACCATGCTTTGGTATGGCGATTAGCTTCCCTGTTATCATTTATTTTACCGTTAAGTTAGGCTTTCATACCCCAATTGTCGATGTGTGGGATTTAGCCTGCCCCCCGTTTTCTTGAACTAGAGGTTAAATTAGGCTAACATACCCCTTTCTTCGGATCGGCGATTAGCGTAATTTTCTGTTTGCTTAGCTTCGTGTTCCCCGTGTTAGTCTAGCTTTAAGATATCGCTTTAATTTTATTTGATTGATTATTATAAGTAATCCTATTTGTATCAGTGATATTGATGTTGTTCCGACGGTTCTTCCCCACCTCGTGTCTTTCACCTGGAGGGAAGACCACCGGTTGATCGCGGTGAGCCACCCGGTTACGGGGTCCCCCTCCCTCCCCCCAGTCCCCCCTCCATACATTGCCATCCACGTCGTGGGTGATGACTCGTTTCTCACAGCTAGCGTCCGAGTCTGCATGAGAGGGGATGACTCACGGGACTGGTGGGGATCTCCCCTCCCCTACTGGTATTCTCACTCGTCACATGCCTCGGGGGCTCGGGACCTCCTCCCCCCTTCTTCTCCGTCCTTAACTGGCCGCTCAGGGGGAGGGCTCCCCTACCCCACGTTCTTCCCTACCCTTTCCCCCTCAGTTCAGTCCGGCAGGTGTCTATCCGCCGCTACCGAACATAGAGAGGGGGGGAGGGAACCACTGGGTTTCCTATCCACTTAGGATAGTTCACACGAGCACTTACTGATATAATGGGTTTTTATTTTGTTTTATTTTGTGTTATTTAATGTTTAGAATCTTTTGCGTTACTCCGGGGTTTTTTTTATTTCCGCCTCTCGTACTATCCCTTGCTTCGTTAGAGTTTGACATTGCTCACTCAATATTAATTAACTCCGGGCCATACGGAGAACTCCAGGCCCTACGGAGTCTATTTTTAGTCATATGACAAGTGAGCTTAGGCGAAGGCAGAGACTTTCTTCCCCCCTCGTAACTTTTCTACGTAATATTCATACGTAGATCTCTATCCGTCGGTCCTACTCCGGCACCCACGGAAGTAGTTTGCATATTAATACCACCGGTAGGATTGTCATTGGTACTCATGTATCCTTTGACTTACAGATGTTGTGCCAGGAGATTGGGTGCAATGCCATCCTCCAAGACCCGTGCGGCCATATAGTATGCCGTTCTCATGCAGGATGTGCAGTGAAAGTGGAGGATTTTATCGTTTGGCATCATGAAGCTTGCCAAACCTGCTACTTGCTAGTAGGAGATGCCTCACTAGTAGTAAGTTTCTTAGCACTTTCTTCATTCATTCGTCACCTGGAATACTTGTTGTTATATTATACCTTTCACATATGAGACACATATTCATATAATCTCAACACAACAGACATTCCTCCCCTATCCTCTCCCTAACTCTAGACCCTTTTTTACAGGGTTCTGATGAAGAAAAGAAGAAAGCTTTGTCGACTCTCAAAGCTTGGGTAGGGGGTTTTGGCCGGAATTCGAAGGGCCGCCCCTACATTATTACCCAGGATATGGCGGACCTAGCATTCCCAGGAGCCAAGAAAGGATCAGTGGTGGACCCGATAGCGGCCGCCCCTTTGCTGGCCGACCTTCAAGTCATGAATCTCCCATACAGGAGGGGGATTTCCCAGAGGACGTTGCAGAAGACGTTGCGGCAATGAACCTCAACGTCGAACCCATGGCTATTGACTCCATAGGTACAGGTAAGGGTGGTAGTAGGGGCAGCTTCTGTGGGTTCTCAGGGCCCTTTCCTGAATTCCCTTTCTCCATCACCTTCTACTGATCCTTCTACTTCCACTTCTTTCCGGGGCTTCACTGAAGAGCAGCGGTCTGTCCGTCCTAAGGTTACTTCAGTGATCCCCAAGGCTAAGATGACCGAAGAGAATCTTAAAAAGTCTCTCCCCAAGAAATCGGTCATCCTGACAGACACTGTAACTCCGGCTCACCACCCCGGATCAGTTAGGTCAAGGGAGGCCTCTTCCTCTGCGTCGAGGTCCCCCAAACATAGATCACGTAAGGATCGGGCTCAAGTCCCTCTTTTTTGATTCCGAATCCTTTTCGGCTAACATTCTGGAGCAGGTGGGAGTGATCGTAGGGGCCTTGGTTGACAACAAGGTCGGCTTGGTGCTCTCCCAGCTCTCCAGTTCTGTTACGTCTTCCGGCCAGTCGATCCAATCGCTGGCGGAACGGCTGGCCGGCCTCAGGAGAATGCCATCGCCGGGATCCAAACCTCGATCGCGGCAGGTTCCCCTCTATCTGTGCCACCTTCTCCTCTTCCAATGCCAGATTCCAGCCAACTGCCGGAATTCAAGGCGGCCAACCCTTGGAGGATCGCTTCGTATGCCCCGTTTGTCAACGGAATGTTGACAATCGAAGGCATAGGAACTCGAAGGCGTGAGGACTTCGAGTTCCACCCCAGAGACCTTCAACCACCATTCATTGGCTACGTCCGACTAACGGAAGCAGCGATGATGAGAGAGGACAAGGTTCCCTAGGAAACAGTGATCCTTCCGAGGGAACAGGCACAGCAGACTCTAATGAGAAGTCTGGAAGAATGGGGGTGTGAAAACACCCGCATCACAGCCTTTAGGAGTCCTTTCATCATTTTTACTCCGGTGGTGGAAGGGACTCCGCTACCACTGACCCTTAAGGTAGTGGAAGCAACCTTTCAGGCCGCCCTGAAAGACGAGCCCCTGCCTCAACTACGAGAGATGGAACCCACCTCTCTCTTAGTCCCAGGCTCCGAGACGTACTTCGAGGGGGCAGTTTCCTACTTTCTCAGTAGGAAAACTAAAGGCGGACTGTGCCACCTCTCTCTTAGTGAGAGACTCCCCAGGTTGTCTGACTCTCTCATCCAGATGGAGTACGCACGCCCAGACTAGGCTCGCGAGATCCCTTTCCTCCATGACTATGGCGGAGATGACGGCTCTTGTATACCAACAAGAGCCGTTATTTAAAGTTTTGGCTAAAGGTCTGCTGCACACCATGCAGTGTGACCTTTACAACTTCCTCATAGCCAGGTGAGAAATTGTAGGAAGCACGTTCTGGCGGAAGCTACTATCCGCCATGAACCGAATAAACTGATTGCTTCCTCAATTTGGGGAACGGACCTCTTTCCAGCACCAGTAGTAGCAGAAGTCCTTCATGAGGCTTCTAAGGTTAACCAGTGCCTCAAAGTCAGGTGGGGACTGGTAGCAAAGCGGAGGCAGGGATCTTCTGGTCCTAACCCAAGGAATCAAGAAGAAACCAAGGAAGTTCTCTCCCTTCCAGCCTTCTCAACAAACGTTGGTTCAGGCAGTCCAGCATCACAAGGGCAACCATCGTCGAAGGGTCAACAACAATACCTTGTTCTGACCCCTCAGTCCCAGCCATCTCAACCCTCTACTTCCTTTGCTGCTCGCCAGCCTACAATTCCAACTATGAAAGCCAGAACTTTCAGGCTTTCAATAGGTTTGCGAGAGGCAGTAGAGCAAGAGGTGCTCTCGATTCAGAGGATCCGGCAGGGCTGCTAACAGAGGAAGAGGTTTCCGAGGAGCAAGAGGTGGCCGCCCCTCGGCAAACCAGCAGTGAGAGTCCCAAGGTAGGAGGGAGGCTGTACCTCTTCCACCAGCGGTGGGGGTTCAGCCCTTGGGCTCAAAGTATAGTAACAAAGGGACTAGGTTGGAGTTGGCTAGAGGGCCCTCCTCCAACCAACAGATTCTATCAAGCACCAACAACGGAATTGGTAGAGCATACCGAAGACCTCCTTCTCAAAGGAGTAGTCTCAAGAGTCAAACAATTTAAAATTTCAAGGACGCTTGTTCAGCGTGCCAAAGAAAGACTCGGTAAACCGAAGAATCATCTTAGACTTGTCCCATCTGAACTTATTCATTCATTGCGACAAGTTCAGGATGCTGACCGTTTCGCAGGTACGGACCTTACTTCCCGTGGGGGCCGTCACAACCTCTATAGATCTTACAGATGCCTACTATCATGTTCCCATAGCCAGACACTTCTGTCCATTCCTAGGCTTCAAACTAGGCAACAGATCCTACTCCTTCAAGGTAATGCCATTCGGGCTCAACATAGCCCCCAGGATCTTCACCAAATTGGCGGGAGCAGTAGTGCAAGAGCTAAGGAAACAGGGAATAATGTTAGTGGCTTATCTGGACGATTGGCTTATTTGGGCAAAGAACCCCCAAGAATGCAAAGAGCAACGGTCAGAGTGATAAATTTCCTGGAACATTTAGGTTTTCAAATAAACAAAACCAAGTCCAGACTAACACCGGAATCTCGATTCCCAGTGGTTTAGGGCCTTCAGTGGGACTTACAATCGCGCACACTATCAATTCCGTCGTTGAAAAGGAAAGAAATTGCAAGAGCTACAAAACAATTTCTCAAACGACAACAAACATCCAGGAGGTGCCAGGAGAGGATCCTGGCTCACTCCAGTTTGCATCAGTCACAGACGTTCTGCTCAGAGCCAAACTCAAAGATATAAACAGAGTATGGCGCTCAAGAGCGAATTGCAGATCACGGGACAAACTAGCCTCTATCCCAGCGATCTTACGGAAACGTCTCCGTCCCTGGACGAGACAAAGAACCTTTCAAAAGCAATTCCTCTACAGTTTCCCCCTCCATCATTAGTGATCCACACAGACGCCTCACTAACAGGGTAGGGAGGATACTCCCAGTACGAAAAAGTTCAATGTACTGGAGGCCATGGCAGTATTCCTCACACTGAAACGGCTCCGTCCGCCCAAGAACTCACATTTCAAATTAGTTCTGGACAGTGCAGTAGTAGTACACTGCATCAACAGGGGCGGATCCAAGTCAAGCCACTTGAACCATGTCATGATAGCCATCTTTTCTCTGGCAAGCAAAAACAAATGGCACCTGTCAGCCACTCACCTGGCAGGAGTCAAGAACGTAGTAGCAGACGCTCTATCGCGCTCCGCTCTGTTGGAATCGGAGTGGACACTGGACAGGAGTTCATTCAATTGGATCAGTCTACAAGTCCCCGGACTCCAAGTAGACCTCTTCGCCACGGAGTCAAACCACAAACTCCCTTGTTACGTGGCACCCAACCTCGATCCTCTAGCATACGCTACGGATGCAATGATCCTCGATTGGAACGAATGGAAGATTATTTACCTCTTCCCTCCGGTGAACTTTCTCATGAAAGTTTTAGACAAACTCAGGACATTCAAAGGCAATGTAGCTCTAGTAGCTCCCAACTGGCCCAAGAGCAATTGGTTCCCTCTACTCCTAGAGTTGAGACTCTGACCACTACGGATTCCCAACCCCAAACTAACACCCGTTAGTGCAAACTCAGACTGTGTCCGCTTCCTCAAGAATTCAGAAAACCCTAACTTTATGGATTTTTCTGAAATTCGCAGCCATGAGGAATGCAGAAATTGATCCCCAGAATATCTCATTCTTGGAATCAGATAAAAGAGAATCTACTCTCCGGCAATATGATTCATCTGTCAAGAAACTAGCAGAGTTCCTTAAGTTGTCAAATTCTCAAGTCATGACAACGAACCTAGCCATAACTTTCTTCAGATCATTGTTTGAGAAAGGCTTAGCAGCAAGCACTATCACTACGACCAAATCAGCTCTTTTAAAAAGATCTTCCAATTTGGTTTTAGCATAGACCTTACGGATTCGTACTTTACGTCCATACCAAAAGCTTGTGCTAGATTAAGACCATCAACGAGACCTAAATCAGTCTCTTGTTCTTAAATGATGTCCTCAACTGGCCTCGGACATTAACAATGACTCTTGCAATTATATATCCCTCCTGAGGAAAACCCTATTCTTATTAAGTTTAGCCTCCGGAGCTAGAATATCAGAACTGTCAGCTTTATCAAGGGAACCAGGCCACATTGAGTTCCTCCCCTCAGGGGAAGTCCTCTTATCCCCAGATCGCCATTTTCTAGCCAAAAATGAAGACCCACAGGACAGATGGTCCTCGTGGAAAATCCTACCAAGTACCTCAAGACATTTCCCTTTGTCCTGTCAACTCATTAAGAGCCTACCTAAGCAGAACAACTCTGAAATCTTCAGGCCCATTGTTCATTAGGAAGGAAGGTGGTACATTATCCCTAAAAGGGATCAGGCAACAAATTTTATACTTCATTAAACAGGCCAATCCAGAGTCCTTTCCTCGGGCCCACGATGTTAGGGCGGTGGCCACATCTATTATTATTCCACACAGGAATTTTGACGCTCTTAAGAAGTATACAGGCTGGAAATCTCCGACAGTTTTCAAACGGCACTACCTAAAACCCTTAGAAGCCCTCAAATTTCCAGCAGTGGCAGCTGGAAACACAGTTTCTCCTGATTCTTAATTTTTACTATAACTTCTTGTAGCCTTCCCTTCTACCTGCCCCATGCACCCTTACTTAGTTAGTCGCCTCCATGTATTGGGTTACCTTAAGTTTTTGCTTTTGTTCATCATTCTAATTGGATTTCAGTTCCATTCTTTTGTATATATCAACTTATATCCTGTCTTTTGCCTAACCTGCTATTGTTATTGTTTTGTTGTTAGGTTAACTAATTTTAAGTTATAACCCGTTTGGTTTTTAAGGGATTATACTTCCCTTAGGGTGTAAGGACTGTAATTTTAGTTGATTATTATCTATTAACCTTACAAGTGTTTAACTTTACCTTCTTAATTTATCTGTACTGTTCCTCAAGCTTGGTGTTTAGCATTCTCTGGTACTATTTCACAGGCCGACACAGGTCAAGCCCAGAAAGGGGATTTTGACGAAGGAAAATCTATTTCTGGGCAACGACCTGTGTCGCCCTGTGAAACCCCACCCTGTAGTTAGATTATCCTCACCCAGCTTACCCCAAGCTTGGAGGCTATCTTCAGGAATGACGTCTCAGGCGTCGGAGGCGCTCACGGTAGTAGTAGACCGGGAGCTGTAGCACGGCTCCTCCGTAGTTCGGGGTTTTGTCGAAGGAAGAAGCTAAATGGCAAGGGACCTCTGGTAGTGATTCCACTCGCTCCTTACTATACCGACACTTCTATAAGAAGTGAGCGAGCCATTTATCTTGGTATTATATTGTTTCTTTTTTCTCTAGGATGAATAGCAATATTTATTCTTCAGAAATAGTATCAAAGGAACCATTTCACAGGGCGACACAGGTCGTTGCCCAGAAATAGATTTTTCCTTCGTCAAAATCCCTTTTTAAGGATGCCACTATATGTTCACCTTTAACCCACTGGTAGACAGAAACAGCCAGCCTCTTTCTTTCGTGTGTTTAATACCAAGTTACAGCCACATGTGACTCCATAACGTAGGCAAATTTAGATATTATTATTTAATTTCCCTTTTATTTTATTTCTGTTTTTGTACAGGATTCAACACTGAATTAAGGAATAAATATGGTAAATTTCCAATTATTCCTCAGCTACCGTCGATAATTTAGCTCTTCTGTTCCTTTAATTATTCTTTTTTATATTGAGCTCAGTTTCATAGCCAGAACTGATCTCTTCCACATTTTGCTTAATCCTTTAGCACACACTACCAGAGGTGATGGGATGACCAGATATAAAACATTAATACTTTCTTTTTTAAATCTGACAAATATCCCACAAAATGGGTTGAATTATTGGGACTTCAATATTTCTCTTAGGTTTAGTTTTAAAATCAAAGTTTTTGAATGCCTACAAAAAAGACAATGCAATTTATATAAACTCATGGTAGAAAAAATGAGCAATCACTGTTTTTAAATAAAATTCACAGTAGAAAAAATAAGAGCTAAGGTTTTCAACCCCTACTATTTTAATATATATGTCTATTATCTCTCTCTCTCTCTCTTCCTCTCTCTCTCTCTCTCTCTCTCTATATATATATATATATATATATATATTATATATATCTATATATATATATATATATAATATATATATATATATATATATATATATATGGGTAATAAACCAATTGTTGGGACTTCAATATTTCTCTTACGTTTAGTTTTAAGTTAGAAGTTTTTGAATGTTATTTCAGGGTAGAATAACGTGTACCAGTAATGCATACAAAAAAGGACAATGCAATTTGTACAAACTCGTAGAAAAAATGAGCAAATCACTGTTTTTGAATAAAACTCACAGTAGAAAAAATAATATATGTATTTGTTTATATATACATTAATATATGTATATGTATGTATGTATATTATTTTTTCTACTGTGAGTTTTTATTTAAAAACAGTGATTTGCTAATTTTTTCTACCATGAGTTTATATAAATTGCATTGTCTTTTTTTAATGCATTACTGGTACATGTTATTCTTACCCTGAAATAACATTTAAAAAACTTTTAACTTAAACACTAAATGTTAGAGAAATATTGAAGTCCCAGAACAATTGGTTTATTACCCATATATATATATATATATATATATATATATATATATATATATATATATATTATATATATATATATATATATATATATATATATACAGTAGAGCCTCAGTTCTCGACGATAATTCGTTCCAGAAAGGAGCGTCGAAATTCGATTATTTCGAGAACTGAATCAAGTTTTCCCATAAGAAATAACTGAAAATGGATTAATCCGTTCTTGACCA